>NW_009647739.1:751946-757708 GCF_000708025.1 Charadrius vociferus
AGCAGGAATATGGACTAAATTTGCTAAAAGGTTTTTATATTTGTCCAGCATCTGTAATTCTAATAAAAGACAGCAATTACATAAATGTAAGGCAACTAAGTAATTTAATAAGGAGGAAAAGCAGACATGGGGGGAAAAATCCCAACAAATATGCTCTTACAGCACAAGGTTTTGTACACATTAACCTGCTTCTTAAAGAAGTTGCTAAGGAAGACTTCACTAACGAGAGACTAACAGTTGAGTTGTACCAGTGTATATGTTCCAGCATCTCCCAGCACTTTCCGGTGTGTTTTGAGTTAGAGGCTCAGTAAGTGACCTCCAGGGACAAAAATATCAGCAGCTATATGTGACCCAGTAACTGAATCATTATATACAGTGCCCCAAATGCAAAAAAAACATGAAACACTACAATGAGATTAATGTATTAGAGAGCATTTCTTCACTTTGTTCCCAATTTCAACACACAATCCTTATTTAGAAAACACTACAGCACCTTGACAACAGCAGGATTTAAGCATGTTTTCTAAATATCTTAAGAGTCATAAGTTATTAAAGTTTTAGTATTGCTAATAATATATATGCTCTATTTATTCTTTCAGGTGTAAGTAAGCACTACCCACAGCGAGTGGGAACCGGTGTTGGGATTAGGATTTTGTTTTAAACACCAAAAGCCAGCATGGAAAACTGCTAACGCAGTGATCTTCACAGCACTCTCAAACCAGATGTAGGCTTTGGTAAGCTATTTCCTTCTGCAAACAATCTGGTTGATGAACTTTGTTTGGACAAGTAACTGAACATAGTCTGGAAGGTACAGTGCTCCCACTACATGGACCCGCATTCACTGATTTCTGTTAATATTGTACTGAATGTTGAATAATCTTTAAATGAGAACATTCAAAATTAGGAAGTTCTTAGCCAGTAAATCTCAGCCTGCTTAAACAACTTGCTACCTTGTTCTCTGGAAGAGCCCAATAGTTCAAATGATTAATGGCTATATCATTATGATCAAGTGGCATCATAATGATACAGAAGCACAGCCCACCTATTATTGATAGCAGGGTTGGAATCCCATTTACTCTCTTTAATGTCTTTGCATCACTATGCTGTCTGTCCAACATGCACTTATAAATGTAAAGAATACTAAAATCATAGCTACAGTAAATTCCTGGACATCCTTTGCCCGTGCATTGAACAGTGGAGTCAGAGAGCCCCCAGTAGGCTGGAAACATAGACTTATTTTACCTAACAAGCCTTAGGGTGCCATAGAACATGGCAAATATCAATTTGAATCTAAATCTACAAAAACTGGTAACAGCTACAGACTGTAATATGATTTTTTTTCAGCTGTCTACAGTGCACAGAAAACACAGCCTTGGGAAATTATCATAGGTTAAAGCAACCAAGGTGAGATAGAAGTAATTTTCCAACAAAACAGATATATTCACTTCTCTCAGATAAATTAACACTACTTCTTACTAGTCATAAGTTATTAAAATAGTGTACCACTCCAAGATGGTGTCCTTCTCACATCAAGCTTATCTTCATACAAAAGGTTTGCATCTGCAAATGCACTAAGATTATCTTTGAAACTCAGACACAAAGTTGAATTCTATGCCTTCACTGGAAAGTCAGTAACCTGCTAGGAAGCTTTAAAGGTAGGACCTTAATCTTCAAATATAACACATCCATCTCTCAAAGTTACATACCAGTGAATTCAGAAGTCCTGTAATGAAATGTATATTACTTCTGTACTGTATTAAACTATATTTTTAATTTGCTCATTGCACTGCATGGCCAAGACTGTAAGTAAAGTTCCCTATAATCTATTATTGTGGCTGTCTGGTTTCTCTGGGGCAGACTGCTGTAATCATCTTGGTTTCTGGCTCTTGCAGATCATTTCTGATAACTATTTTTGTCACTTATACAATGCTGGAGAGCTACTAAAGGCTCACAGACTTTAATTCCAACATTACTTACTACTTCCAGATGAATGGAACAGCTGTGCTAAATGAACAAAGATCATGAGTTTTAATGAAGAGTCCCCACTGCCACATCAGATACTTCTCAGGACAGCCAAATCCTCAATCAGCTGTACTTTTCAATTTCACTGGCACTTCTATTTTATTTACTTGGTTTAGTGTCCCATAACAGAATCAGTTCAAGAGCCATGATCACTGTAACATGGAACAACACTGGATAGCAAAATGTTTAATAAGTGGGTATTTGCAATGGCATCTCATTATGATCATATTGAAAAAAACCAAAACACAACAAAACAAAAAAACCCAAACCCAAACAAAACCAGTCTGGTTACCTTTGAATTAAAGGCCCTATATACAAAAACTCTTTCCTTCCTTTCCCCAGAACTGACTATCCTGGTACGAAGGTTGCTCATTTTGTACTGTTTATGGCAAAGAAATTAGGAAAGTAGGAAAGAAAAAAAAAATCACCCACTCCCCATCTTCTGTTCTCTTTACTCTGAAGGCTCACACAGTATGTCAAGGGCGATTACTTCTACAAATAGAAAATCTCCCCTAAGACATTACATTTCCCTTCATACTCTCGTGTTCACTCAGACTGGTTGAATATGTGCCTGCTATCAAATTATGACTATAGGGCTGAGAAATAGATGATGCTAGTTTTAAATCATGAGGCCTAGAAAAAGCCACTTCAAGGTATCAGGAGTGTAACAACTTCAAACCCTAAATGACAGCAGTACACGTCATTTGTACTGGCATTTTCATTCACCCTCCCTTGTTAATATTGCAATTTTGGCCAATCATATAGGCAGCATGGTTTATGTTCTTTTTAAAAGGTAAAAAAACAGAGATGGTAGCCTAGGGGGTAATAGAGATACAAAATCCCCCATCCAAAAGCATGGATGCTGATGAGCAGGAGAATAGAAATAAAAGTTCACAATCAACAGTGATAGGCTAAAATTTCACCTGCCTTCTTGGATACCAGCGTATACTTGAGAAGTTTTCAGTTGTCTCCTCAATAACAAAGTATTGCTAGGGCAACATTTATCATACTATCTTCTTGGCATTTCTTATGTTGAAAATCAAAAAGAACTTACTAGTACTATCTAGACACAAAGGAAAATTAGAACACGTTAAAAATGAACTGCTGCATCTCTTGGCAAAACCTTTTGCAATGCTGTATGTTTTTATCCCCGAAGAGATCAGCAAACAGGTTCAGAAGAAATAAGAACAAATACCTTCCCTTTACTTCCCTAACTTACGGGGTCAAGAAACTTAATTATTATTTTTTCCTTAGTTTTACAGATTCTTGTATCTCAAACATCTCACAAAAGACAAATATAAAGGTTGTGATTCAAATACAACGTCTATTTTTTCAGAAGTTTACCTATGTTAACATGTTCCCCAAAGCTAAACAGTTAAGAGTATTCAACTTTAAAAATATAGAAAAAAAATGCCAGCAGCATTGACAGAAAACATTTAAACAGCTAACCATTCATTAGCACCATGCCCCATAAAATACCACTTACATCAATGATTATTCCAAATATGTTTTTTGACTTCTCATTTTCCAGTATTTTTTTGTTTTAATCACAGAGCATGTTAATACAGGTGGGTCTTCCTTTCTCCTTTACTCAATATTCATCTTTAGCATTCTTAAGTGCAAGAACTTTTAGTAGCTATATATTTCTTTAAGATACAGCTATGTATTAGATCAGTTCTACAAGCCTGCACAGCATTGTGCAAAATATTTAGCATTTCTTTTTCAGATTCTCTCCAATAATATTCTATATGGTTCTTTTCATAGTTGTTTTCAGAAAGATAGCTTGCACTCAAATCTGAGAAATAAATGCAATGCCATAGACTTGACAAAACAAACTGGTACATATAAAAAGTAGCTAAAGACATGTCACTTGAAAGAAATATTGTAAATGACTGAAAAGGTTTTACTGATTTGATCAAAATAAGTGATCTAGTGCACAGAATAAAAGAAAAAAACAGATAATTCTTTTTCTCCCTTCAAGTTCCACAACATAATATTAGCTATTGCTTCTGTAACTAAGAGAAGGAATATGCAACAGAGATTTATTGTTACGGAAGTTGTACAAACCTTCCTGTTTCTGTTTTAAGTCTCTGAATAAATGCAGTCCTACAACTGAGTGTCCTTCAGTTATATGGCAAACCTTACAAATAACATTTTTACAAATGACTGAATTGTGGAAGTGTAACCTCATTGTTGGTCCAGAGAATCAGGAACTCAGTTTTCATTAAATGTGGTGGCCTACTGACGATGACAAAGGTTTTGTACTTTGTCTTACACAAATATTTATCCTGAATTCAATTTAGAGGGTTTGCAATGTATAACTCAGTCATGAGCTGCATGTTTTCTCTGGTTCCTTTATTTTATTTTGCTTTCTTGTCTAAATCCCATCCACTGAAAGAAAAAAAAGCAAATCTTCACTATTTACGACTTTTTTTTTGTTTGTTTAGTCATTCCATTACTGTGTAGACAAGTTATAAATTAATCTGATGATTTAGACAGAAAAACTCTACAGAGTTTTTACTTGAATGTACCACAGAGAATATCTTTGATCAAGGTTTATAAGGGAAGACCTCTTCCCAAGGAT
This sequence comes from Charadrius vociferus, assembly GCF_000708025.1. Taxonomy (NCBI): domain Eukaryota; kingdom Metazoa; phylum Chordata; class Aves; order Charadriiformes; family Charadriidae; genus Charadrius; species Charadrius vociferus. Next base: position 756,553 of record NW_009647739.1, read on the forward strand.
GCATGCCAGTTTCTTAAAGAAAAATCGATACATTCTGGGAGGGAGCATCTGGAGGATTAGCTTTTTGATTTAACAAAGCATCCCTCACTCAGCGACTTAGGTCTGTCTGAAGCTTGCAGATCTTAAATCACACTTCAAATTTAAGAGCTTAACTGTTTCCCTAAATCCAAGTCCTAGGAAGATGTTTTTGCATTTGTAACCCAGGAAAACATTGTCTCAAGAGTTGATACCCTTCAGATTTTCTGGTTTATTATATCCAGATCGAGCTGAATTATTTAGTCTTTGCAAACAACACTGAATTATTTCACAGTAAAAAAGCTCATAGAATTAGAATATTTACCTGCACAAACAGAATTAATGTAATTTGTTAACAGAAGGTCATTTGTTAATATTGAACTAGCCAGTGCTTTCTTTCCAGTGGTTTGAGTGCCTCCTTGTGCATTATACTTTTCAAAGGCACCTGCAGAAGGACTGTTTGTCCCTTTTCTTTCCAGAAGGGCATCAACTTGATGTAGTGCTCAGGAATTATAAAAAGGAACAAAATTATGTAACATCTATTGAAACCTTAGTGTTTAAATTCCCTTCCACCAGGGCTGTCGAAAAAAGCAAGTTTATTGAGCTATGGAGTCCAATAAAACTCTAACACTGCAAGGGCTCTAGGACTGCCTTAAGTAATAATGTATGTACAACTAGGAAGTCAGTTTTTACACCATGCAGGCTAAGCTTTTTTGCTTTTTAATCTAGACTTTAACGTATCTTTTCTTCAGGTAAGAACTTCATAGAAAGCTTTTACCTAATTAGAAATCAAAATACATTTGAAGATCCAGAGAAAATCGACTTGGGCATACAAAATCAGCTACAGCTACGAAGATCACTTTTGAAAATACGGCTGAAGTTTATGAATCATTTAGATTTTATATATCTATTCCATAAGTGAAACACAAAATACAAGATTGTTAACTGTTGGCTTAAAACCCAACTATTTTATCTCCTCTCACCAAATACAAAAAGCTACATAGTGGTTTTGAATGCCCCTTTTGTAGAGGGTCTGATTTATGGAGATGACTGAATGGCTTACAACTACTTGTGTCATACTGTATCTGATGAAAAATAGCAACTCACTCATGCTCAGTGGCAAGAAGGTTGTAATAACTGG
>NW_009647739.1:757720-806599 GCF_000708025.1 Charadrius vociferus
GCTGACCCATGAAATACTTTTGCTACAAATCTTATGTAATCAAATTTTATAGTAAAAAGCCTCTAAAAAGAGGCTTGATTTCAGCTGCCATACATAGCAAACAGCAATGAAATAAATATTGTGGTAGGAATTTATCAAAAATGCAAAAAAAAAGTTCATCCTATTTTCTCAGCATCAACATTTTCTAAAAGAAAAAAACGGGCAAAAAATGTTATTGACAACTTTTTGAGCAATGCCCAAATAATTTTTTTTTTGGTATCTTCTCCACTATGACACATCCTGACTAGGGACCTGGGATGCGTGAAATAGGGGCCTGTCTTCCACTGAAATGTTATTGAAGTTTAGAGAAGTTCATCTCACAAAACCCCTTCCCTCTTAAGGAAGGCACAGCTTGTAAGACCATCCCTAGTCTCTTGTACTGTCCTTGACCACGATCTATTAACTGGGCTCTGGTGGCTACAAACAACTTTTGCAGCTGCCCTCTACAGGACATTTTTGCTGCATCTCACTACAGTGCCTCTCCATCACAGTACTTCAGAAATTTTGTCCATAAGGTCATCCAAATTCTGTCCTGACTCCAAATTGCTTTTTCTTCCAAAATGTACAACAAAGAAAGACCCAGGTTATGGAATAAAAGCAAACAGGCCAAGGAGTGACTCTCCAATGTTAATAGCCTTGACATATGGGCTTCCCTGTTCCAGATTTGGAAATGAGATACTTTAATTTCTCTTCTTTAAGAAAAAACTACATGAGTACGGCTCACACTCTGAAGAAGCGTCTTTGGAAAGTGGGAAGACTCCCCTCTCAAAAGCTAGCATGGATAAATGAGCTTTAGGGACAGCAGCAAATAGAGATACATAGAAAGAAGGGAACAAAAGTCAATGCTAGCCTGCATAAGAGCAAAGGGGAGACGAGGAGCAGAGAGAGTCTGTAGCCTCCCTGCAGATGAACTAAAAGCAGAAAAACACATCTCCAAGCCTTTAGATTTGAGTAGTATGTGTGGAGCACTATTCCCATACTCTTTTCTCAGTCTAACGAGTATTTGGCTCAGCTTGTGTAAGTGGCCACTTATGAAAATACTGTGCCGTACAGGATCACATATCCATGCAGATGCTGCTTTTGCTCACATCAGCGTCATCCATAGATGTCTAACAGAGAATTCTTGCATTGACAACTCTGACCCTTCAGGAAAAAGGCACAACTTAAAATCTTCAGTAGTCATTCATGACATTTAGTTGTCATTTCATTCTGCTTTTAGTCTTTTTTTTTTTTTTTTCCTAAGGTGTGGGTTTCTTTGACTTTTTCAGAGAAATGATCCACCAAGGACAACACAAGCTATCTGTGACAAGGTAAGTCACAGCACAGTGCTTGTGTTTCACGTCTACCCCTTGATTCCATTCTACTTGAATTTTTCCAGTACCATGCAGAATAGAAAGCAATTTCAGATACTGTAATTCAGGAGGGAATAATGAGAAACAGCACGCAGTACTAAGAAAATTAAAAGGGACAGTAACTCTGATCCTAGCAAGCCCACTCCTACAACAGAGTTTTGACTTCTGGACGAATATGCAGGTGTGCTGCTTTCTGAGCCTTTAGCGTGGTGATTACTGAATACATCTTAATAAAACAAGAGTGCCAGAGGCAAACGCTACTTCTCTCTTCGCTGAGCTAATTGGGAGGTGATAAACTCAAGCTATTATCAAAACGTTCGAGCTTGTGCTAATTACACTACTCTAAACTAAGCAAGTTGTAACAGGAGAGCCAAAGAAATGCTGCTTAAGAACAGTGCCTTGAGCTGAAAATGGAATTTCAAGAAAAACTAAGAGCCTCCAGTGCCTCTTTCTTGGCTGGGATAGGGGAGAGCCAGATTCAGACCTCTTCCCAGCCTGCCACAAGTTCAATTATTTATATGATATGTGACAATTCCAGCACAAAGACAAATTGACTTGCAATAGCTAACTTGTGGCACTGCTTGGCTTAAACATATGTTCAAGTACCTGATAGGAATTAAATAAAGCACATACCAAACTTGGACTCCCTACTCTTCAAATGCAAGTTCAAGTTACTGACTACTCTGAAGCACACCTATCTCTGTCTGGCTTTTATTCAGGAGGAATACTGGAAATACAATTCCACTATATTTCAAAAGCAAATCTGGAAACTTAGGATTTATTAACAACTGTACTCTAGCCAGCCCAAATTGCTAGGAACTCTACAGCCTTAAATCAGAAAACTTGGGGGAACAGGGACAGAAGCAGGTGCTGATTACTTTCACATGCTGGAGTTTTTCATTGGAATACTGAGGATTCTTCTGTAAATTTTCAATAAGAGAGTGGGACAAGTTACATCACACAGCAGCCTCACGGCTACAACATCAGCAGCATCACCTCAGTTTAAGCTCAAGCAGACTTCAAGGAAAAAAAAAATAATATTTTTGCTTTCCCACAGAATAGAAACCCATTTCCCATCTAACTTTAGTGTCAAATTTGACATTCAGAAATCAGTAGATGCTCTAGCATATTTAATCCAAAGTGGCTTGGAAGCATATGCTAGCTCTTTTGATAACCACTCCAAAATTGTTTTAGATCTCAAGGTTTACACTGACAGATCTTGTCAACGTACTGCCCATGTATTTTGAAAAAGGGAAGCAGCAGATCACAGTTAAAACGGGAAAAGGTAACAACATAGAAAAAAAATACAATGCTTTAAATAGCAAAACAAACTTTAAAGCTCAGTTTTCCAACACACAAAATATTCGTTTTCTTTAAAAGGCAATTTACGCATCATAATAGATCCAGGTGAAATCCACACCCTTTTTAGGATACTGTATTCAAAAGCCCCCTCACATATCTCACATATATTTGTAACTACAAATGTTATTTCCTCTGGATATACTAATTCTGGCAGTGTTATTTGGATTACAGCTATAATACAGCTTAAGTTCCAATATTTATAGGCTAGAAAAAGTTCTGAGGGCAAGACTTGATTTTTTTCTTTCCATATATTTTTAAGAGTCGTCATTAGAATCACCTAACTTCTCAGAGCAATACAACATAATGATCATTATTTGAACAGTATCATATGTATTTGCTCAGTACCACATACGTGGCCAAGGGGAAGATATCAACCAAGCAAATAACTATCAGCCAGACTACCTTGAAAAGGGAGTTTATGCAATTTCCACTACAGACGTTAAGGTTGCTGAAGTTTCAGGCATGAACAGATTAGATTTGCAATTACACCTTTCATTTCCATGAAGCAATAAACCATTTGTGATTTCTTATAATTAAATCCCTTTCAAGCCACCGTATCTTTGGATTCCTTTTAGAAACAAGTTGCAGGGAGTCATCTCCAAAACGTAACAGACATGTTAAAGCACACTCCATGCTGGAAACAAGTAGTTACTGCTTAAAGCAATAATTAATGAAATATTGTTGAAATATGGATCGTAATTCAAGCCTATTCTCTATCCCCATTACCCACTATTAGCCAAGAGAAAAATCATACTACATCTTGTTTCCTTTCACCCTATGTCCTTTCCTTTCTCCTTTCTCTGCTGCAAAGCCATGCAGATTAAACCAGAGGAGATGTTGCTCGCTCATACGCTCCTCACCCATAACCTTGCCTGTGGCCTGCTGATTAGATGATACTGATTAGGTGAGTAAGCATTTCTGTCTGGCTAAGACTGCTTCAGCAAAACTCTTCAGAATGTTATTTTGTCTCAAGTCTTCATCTGGACCAAGACTTACCTTCTCTCCCCTTCTCTAGCTACAAACTCTGAAAATAGCCTACTGATTACAAAGCTGAGAACTCTGTGACACGGACTGGCAAATGATCCTATCTTTTTTTTTCCTTTTCTCATATACAAGCCCATTACCAAAAGCATCACGCCTGTAGGCAGCTACTGCTCTTGCCATACTTAGGGATGAAAGACTATTTTCATCCAAGGAAAACTGCCTTTGGCATAAGTTGAATTTAACTCCAAAAGTGCTCCAGTGTTTCTAACCAAAGTCAGTGATATCAGTGGGACATTACCACTAACAGTTTTGCTCTAAAGATCCACTCTAACTAGGCCTTGATATTTGCTAATGAAGACATAGCTAAACATAGTAATTTTCTCTATCTCTAATCAGTCTAGGACTCATTGGAGCAGAACAGGAGTTTCCATCTACTTATATAGGCTCAAATGCAGCACAAGCAAGAACTTCAGATTTAATGAATTAACAAACTTTGAGACAGTCTTAACAAATGTAAACTACAAGAAATACTGAGAGGATACAGAGCACCTCACTTACTTATAGAAGATTATTTGGTTAGATCCAGCAGCATTTCCACAGAAAAACTAAATTCAGAGATGTTTCATGTCATTGAAAGGACACATATGGAAAACGTGAATGCTCTTAGCTACAAATCAAGATGAGAAAATGGTCTGCCTCTATAGTATGCTGGTATGATGCACATTCAGTACAACTTAACATTCACTTAAATATAGTCAGTAGTGCCTATTGCTGCTTCATTATTAGTTTAATACTGATTAATTAATTAGCATTTAAAATGCAGGTATAGTGTAATAAGATGGTAGTCGCTACTCATTTTGTGCAGGCCAAATACACAATTAAGTTCAGCTTCTGGATCACACTATAGAGCATTACATGAGTAGCAATTACTTTTGGATCATGCATCTTCTGGCATAGCACTTCAATTACATTTAATTAGTTTTTCCGCACGTGGTGACAGCCTGCTCCTGTGCCTTTAAGACTTCCTTCTTGAAAAGCATCCAGCCTTCCTGGACTCCTTTGCCCTTAAGATATCTGTAGTCCCATGCCCTAAAAATATGTTTAATTTGGTCTCCAAATTCAACAAATTCAGCATTGGTCATCATTTATAACGATCTATAACTGAAAAAACACTAGGTAATAAAGACATAGCTGATTTGGTAAAGAAAAAATGAAACAAGGACCAACACCCAGAATCTGAAGTGAAGTAAAACCAAACAAAAACCAGGCATACCATATTTTTATTTTTCAATAGTCAGGGTGATTCACCATGAGAAAAGCTTCCCAAAAAAGTGAGGGATTCTTTATCCAGTCTGTTTCCTGACACAAAGATAAACAGTGAGAGCCTTCAGGCTGGACAAAGCACACTTCTGTCCAAGTCATCCCACCAGACTCGGTAGAACAGTGAGTACAAGTTAAATGCTTGTGACATTCAGAAACTAACATTAAGTGATTAGATGTTCCCAGTTTTATACCACACAAAAATTCTAGAGTCTTTAACTCCATGAAAACATGTTCATACCAGCATCTCCTTACATCACTGCAAAGAAGTAGCAATATGTACAATACAAATAAATGCTTATATTAAACGCAGAGCCCAATCCTGAGAAGAGAAAGAATTTTTACTCAAACAAGCAATAATGGATGTATAAAAGCAACAGGAATCTCACTACCGACTTCTTCTGATTTTGCATTAGATCCAAAGTGCCTAGTATCATACGAGAGACAAATTTAATTTCTAAGGAGGGGATTTTTCAGATACCACCCCTGAATGAATATTAAATAACAAGGACCTAAACTAACTTCCCTATTAAACAGCAGAAAAAAACCCAAACCAAACGAATATTAAATCCAGAGATTTTATTTGCACTGACTTTTAAAAGGAAGTATGGTCATGTCACTCAAAGGAAAAACAAATCTTGCCTCGTACTGGAACGTTTGCTTAATAATATGGTGAATGTCAGCTAAAGATTTCTGCTGCAGTATTAAACCTGCAAAAATAATCAGTAAATCTCTAAGCATTATTACTCTGTGATAAAACTATACACATTGGAAAAAAAATTCTAAAAGCAAAGCTGATTCACCATGTGGCAACTCTAGTAATAATATACACAGCCTAATTGTGTGGCCATCCGCCTTCCACTTAGCAGTAGATGATCTTAACATTCAAAGAAGACAGAATACCTGTGAGACTGAAGTCTGCTTTGAGAATCTGTAAAAAACATTTGAGCCACACTAACCAGATCAGATTTGATTTTTGTTTGATTTTTACGGACTACAAGGAATTTTCAGTACCATTAAATGCATGCCATTTTTCAAAGCAGTATTTTGATAAATTACTTTTGCTGAGAATCTTGCAGCTGCTTTCCAGAAACCAGCTCTTCTGCCTGTTGCGGAACAGCCTGATTATAGTCTGATAAGCCTATAAATTTCGGTTTATAAAACTGGGCCAGTTATGTTACCTTGTAGGTCAAAAAATTGTAGATTTGCCAATGATCAAAGTTGTTACTGGTCTGCAGTTATCTCTGATTAATAGGTGAAACTCACAAGCATGTTCACTTTTGCAGTGTCTGCTGAACAAGGACCTTAGCAAAGCAAAGCAAAGACATCCAAACAGGGTCAAGCATTAAGTAATTGATTTGTAATCTTGTTTTCCAGCAGCATACTTTGCAAACTAGATTCTACAGGCTTTATAAAGTGCAAAATTAGTAATTTGGCATTTTAATATGACACAGAAACCATTAATACACATATCTGCATATTGTTAGACACCTGAGTAATGAAGTGGCTTCAGAGATAAGAAAATATTGAAACCAGGTGGTATTCCTATGATCATCTAATATATCATGCAGTAATTCCTGTACCTGTGTGAGTGCACTACATTCAGTATTCACCTCATTTAGTCAACCGAGTTTTAACATAACCAAATGTTCTCCCATTAACTGACTCAGTAACTGCAGATTAATTTTAACCTGCTAGGAGATGAACACTAAACTTGAAGCAGTCATGGTCTTAGACATGAGATATTTCTTGATAGTGCTGTAGAAGGACAGTTTATTTTGTCTCCAAATGTAAGAAAGAAATCAATCCACTGGGCAGAAACCTGCAGGGCCTTTGAAATGAAGACCAAAAATTGCAGAAGGCAACTACTTAGAAAAGACAGCAAGCAGTTTTGTAACTATGGTTTGAATACTAGATGCATTTGTGTCACTTTTTAAGAAGTGGCATCGCAGAAATCACTTCAACAAAAGCCTGCTAAAGTTTACCACTGCACAGATTCAAAAATTTCTTGATATTATTTTTCCTGTATACTAAGCAGATGGATATATGATCCAAGATATGACTCCTTAGAAACACTCTGCTGCAGTTTAAGACATATTACTTTCTTCACTATGCCTATGACCCCAGGAGGAAAAATTTGATTCTGTCGCAGTGTGCACGAGATTGTCTCTACTCTTCAGCAAAGCAATGAAACAGGCACCTGACTTTGAGGATGTGATTACATCCACCCTATTTTAAAGTATTTTTTCAGTACCACTGATTTAAGTGGAACTTACACAGTACCAAAAAGCATGTACAAGCGCTTTCCTAGGCTAAATCAAACTCTCTGTTGGAAGAAGGGTATCCTCTTCTCATCATGACCTTACAAATATGCCCTCATTAGTTATGGAGAGCAAAATTAAGCTGCATGATCATGTGGAAGAACAAAAGCAAGAAAAAACAACTTAGAAATGTCTTTATGTTACTGTAAATAGCACAGAGGCAGACAACACACAGAAACTAGTGACAACAGGAGTGGCTATAGGAATCATTTACAGTTTAAAAAATATGTTAGCATTTAGTATTTCATAAGCACATGAATTTACAGAATGGTGCAAGGCACTACTGCTCCTGCAGAGAACAACTGCATACCCTATGACAGGCATGCTGTGGGAGAGAGACCACAGCATGCAGCTTTCACCTCTCACTACAATAGACTGTGTGACCAACTTGATTGAAGAAGGTGGGCAACCATGACCTAAGGAGATGTTTTTCTTGGTTTTATCTGATTTATCCCAATTTTTGTTATTAACTGCTTCCACCTACATTTTATTCCAAGAATTGCTTTTTCAAAAGATTTTGTTTTGATTTGTATAGCATGCTCTTTTTTCCTTTGATAAACGGAAGTGTTACACTTATGTAGCAGATACCTCTAAAAAATGTAAAGAGGTTAGCCATTTTGTTCCTCAAAAAAGTGCTATTACTGTGAATTATTTTTAAAAATGCTGATCGCATCTGCTTCACCACTTCACAGATGGGAGGAGCCTTTTTTATGAAGATGAGGCCTCTGCATAGTGAATTCATTAATGGTAGCACACAGGTAGAGTGTCATCTACAAGATCAGGCACAAAACAGTAATTTGCTGTTGAATGCGTTATGCCAAGATTGTCTATAATAGTTCCAAGTATTTAATTGGGCCTTTCAAACTATCTAAATCTTCTACAAAGAGCAATGGAAGAAGAGAATGAAGAGTTTGTGCAAAATGGTCATTCAATCTTAATCCCAGTAAAAACTCTTCCAAGATTTCTCTTCCAAGAACATTCAAAATAGTGAGAGAAATACTTTAGCACTTGTCCTCAATACCTTCTTAAAAAAAGAAATTAATCCAAATTCCTAGAAAGTGCTCCAATTCACCCTGCCTCAAATGATCCTCAAGTTCCTAAAATTATTACGGAAGACTACTGAAAGAAATTAAATGACCCACACTTACTGCCAGCAGCTGAACATACTGCATTTTGCTGATATAGGAGGTGAGACTACAGTCCTGTGAGCTCATCTGCCTGGCAAGCCAGAACTCAAAAGATTATTAATGAAGAGGATACACAAAGTCATTTCTCTTGGTCAGCCTTGATCTGGCAATCCATTTGAAACTTCCATTGATTTAAAAGAATCTTCCTTCAAGCAAGTATCAATGCTTCTAAACTTCCAGTTTTTAAACCAAGACTATCATTAATATTTTGGTTTATTCTTGACATTCCATGCTGCTGTGATGGAATTATTTCAGAAACTAAGCTTTACTAAAAATTCAGCTTTTAATTTACATTCTTGTGTAGCAGCTTACATTCCTGTTTGCAGTCTGACAGACAAACCTGTCACTAAAATATCACCCTGTTTAAAATGTAGAAGGTAACAGAAAAACTACCACTTTTAAAATATCATGACTGAAGGCAGATTCATGATTAGAAAATAAAGCTTTACTTACAATTTAATACTTGGAGTGGGTAATCCAAGAGTAGCTTTATGATAAATCCTACATCTTTGTTAGAAGATTTAGAGAGTTTTTGACATATACACACACATATACACACACACAGTTTTCTCATACCAATAGTATAATTTCTTGCATTTCTTAATGTTAAGCTGTTGGCATTTTTTATAATGCTTAAGGTGACATTTGGCAGCTCAGTCCCCACAGACACAATTGTCCTTATTCCTACAGAAGCTATTTTTTTTTTCCCCCCACAAAATGTGTAGTCCAAAGAACACAATAAATTATAGGAATAACAACTTCAGGATTATTTAATTTCTTTATTTTTCAAAATACATAGTGCTGGATACTTTCATTCCCAGTGCAGCTTTTCAGCATTTACAATGGAAAGGTAAAATGGCTACCTAGCATTTATGAAAAAAAAAAAAAAAAAAGCAAAGTAGAAGAAAGTAAACTGATACTGACACTAACAATATAATAAAAACAAGCTCTAAATTCAGCCTCCTTAATCACGCGAGGAGATGAAAACATAGGCATATTGTAGATGAATAGGCCATTGAGGTAAGCAAGTCAGTTCTTTAATCAGAAGCTTTTTCTTCCAGCTACCGAAGTCTCAGAGGTGAAAGCAAAAACCCTGGAGAGCTGTGCTGACTACTGTAAACCATATACACCCTGCTAAAGAGGGAGACAAAAGGGCAGGGGGAAGGCTGAAAAGAGGCAAGCAGGAAACAAGACCTGGTCATAGGGGGTTCCTAAATACCAAGATTCTAAAAACAACTTCAGAAAGGACAGCCGGGCTGAAACATTGATTTGTCCCCTAATTGAAGGCAACGTGATAATGGCCTCAGCACTTTGGGTTTCAAAGTTCCTCATGTTATTTTGGGATGTGACCTATCTATGCAGATGCACAGTAAGACATCTTTCACCAGCTCTCACAGATCACTGTGTTGCTGTCAACCTCTCAGGCCAGTACTCCCCAACAGCATCCAGAATAGTTAATCTGAACAAAACAATGAGACTTTCTGAAGTACCTATATTAAAAAAAAAAAAAAAAGAAAAGCAAAAAAGACAATTCTAATTACCTCATCTCATTTAGTAATTATAAGATATTGGGACACAGACTTACTTTTTTTTACCCCTAAGACAATAAAGTTCATTTGCAATGAAAATCTGCCATATAAGAGGAGCTTACACACACAGATATGTATCAAAGTCAGCAATAATAATTTCAGTCATCTCCAGCACTCCAAGTTATCGTTAACAAATAGATGCATTTTCCAGGGAACAATTTGTTCATCCTACCTGTTTTTTGCCCTTGTTGGGAAATGTTTACTTGGCAACATCTCATCATATCCTGCTTGAGGTCACTTCTTATGCTTTATAGCTTCTGACCATACTGTACAAGGCACCTGACATGCCACTGCAAGGAAAGGACATGGCTTTGTTTTATGTTCACTGTTTCATCTCCATGAAAGTTGTGAAGGGATCCCCCCAAACCTGCTCCCAATCTATAAACCGAAGGAATCCACAGAAAAACCTCATTGGCTTCAAAATGAATTTGGGAATGCGGTGCAACAAATTTAGACACATACTTTTATCTGAATGTTACATACCCTCTTTAACACTACCTTCCACACGCACTTAAAATCCTGGGCCTGTATTTGGTACCAAATGCAATATACAAGACTGCCCCTTGATAACTTTCCCAAAGGTATTCTTCTGCATAACCCAAACGTGCCTGATCTTCTAACAGCTAGGAAGTATGAAAACTAAGCATGTTATTAAGAAAACTAGTTACGATAAAGGAGGGACACCTTTAGATTACTGCAAAGGCAGTTTAGCTCTTTCAGTCTCAGGAGAAGAATTCAGGTCCACGCTTTATCAGAAACATCTGCTACATCTTCCAGGAGGACAAAGCTGGAACCAAGGGGCCAGCTGCCCTCCTTGGCACAGCCACATACATTACAAAAGACCAGGTTGCCAGAAGATGCAGTTGCCTCAACTCAGATCTGTTTTGCTTTCTCACCAAAATAGTAGCTTTCTAGGATTTTAAACAATGTTAATGCAGACCTGTGTTGCTCCCTGTTTGAGAGGTAGTTTTGGTGCCTGGCTCAAGCCACTGTTCCTGTGATGGAATGAATTCATGATTCATACCTTGAAGTGCTGATTTCCTCCCCCAGACAACAAAAATCCTGTTCCCACCACAGGTACCCTAATCAAATTAAAAAAGTCTGAGAACAGCTGTTGACATCTCCCTGTATATTCCATTAAACTTTGCTCCTGCTCCAGCATGGCTACCATTGGTTACTAATTTGACACTGGCTTGATGAGAGACAGGTCAGGGATGGAAAGACTCAAAATAGTGTTTTAAAGAGCATTCCACTCAGTCTGTGTGGCTTATCAATGTCATCTTTCCCCTGTGTGTGTAATTTTGCAGAGATCTTTGCATAAAACTTGGGTGGTTTTAAGTATTCATCAGCTCCTGCTGCTCCCTCTCCACCCAAAAGCTTGGTACCAACTCTGACACTGCAATCATTTACATACTAACTAATTGCAAATCAGACCGAAGATTGTGCCTGAAGGTCAGGAATGAGCAGCAGGAACAGATGAACTCTTCAAGATCCCATTTTCATAAAAATGCCTCATACAATAAGGAACAAAACCACAAGAAAACAAACATTGCAATTTGTTTAATGAAATGTTTGTGTCAATTCTGCAGGAGGTATCAAGGCTCTTTTAATACAAGTGCACTTTTACTCCAGTCTTATAGGGCTTAAAGTTTAAGTTAGGAGCACACATAAAAACTAGATCCTGGCTCAAGTCTTGGGAGATTTAGGCAGATCCAAATGACATCTATGGAGTGTTCGCCACCTCCTTCAGTTTAAGTGAAATCAGAATATGTCTAGTAAGTGTTATACAGAAAGCAACCATCTCCCTTAGCCCCAAACTAGAGGAAATCAGTTACTGTGTTTGCAAATAAAACTCTGCTGCAGTCATATTGAAAAATTAATTTTGAAGGTGAAGGAGTCTGCTTGGCCTTCGGAGGGCTTCCTGGCACTCAATGCAGACAAAGATTATATTGAATATGACCCCAACTCACCTTCAAGCTGTAGCTTGACATATAAGCTGTTCGGAAGAAACCAGGCTTTTATTATCAGCAATAATAAACACACTTCCCAAATTTACATAAGGCCTTTCATCAGAAAACTCATGATGCTTTTCAAACTTTAATTTTTAGTTGAACCCAATAGAGGTGTGCATGTTAAAGTGTTATTGTTGCCGTTTATAAAATACATAATTCTAGAATATGAGAATTTTAACTACTTGCTTTATGTGATATAACTAATTCTTGGTAAATTGTGCTAAGAAAGCCACTTTGGAGTCAGGGGACCTTTGACTGAACTAATATAAGTACAGCTAAAAGCAAGGAAATTTTAACTTCTTTCTAAGTTAAAGATGTAGGAGGAAAATTACCATGCAAAGGGAGAAAACAAAACATTAGTCAGATACACAGCTGCATTCTTTTTCTCGATTTCCTAAGGAAAAGTGGATCTTGGGACACTAGACACTAAAGCATTGGCTTCTGCCATCCATCTACAGAACAGCATCCATTGCTAACAAGGTAAAATCACCAAGCTCTAGACATGACAAACATAACAGGTTAAACATTGTGATGAGTACCAAATAATTTGAACATTGCCGAAGACAAAGCAAAGCTGTTTAAATAGAACCTGACAGCCAGCTCCAGCAAGACATGCTCTTAACAGGTCTCATCCTCTGTTGCTATGACTTTAGTGGCTGATTTCTTTAGTTTCGAAGGGAGCACAAACAGTACCTTTAGATTTTGAGGAAGAAGCATCAAGTACCTTGGGAGCTTCACAACAACTCCTTGCATTAGTTCCCTCTCTTCTTGACAACTTTGAGAAAACCAGATTGTTTCCACTGTTTATTCTGTTACATTTTATCCATATTCCCCCACCAACCAACTTCATCTCTTCAACTGAGAGGGTTTACTTCACTAAAATGCAATGTCTTTGCTAGGTGAAAGCAATGAAATTCCATCAACCTGCCTCCAAATCCCATTTAAAGTCTCTGTAAATAAAAAAAAGTCTTCATAAGGAAGACAGTTCAGATGATTTTATATAATTTGTTATTACAGATGAAACTTGTAGTTTTTGACACTTGAAGCTGTTGGACACTTTTTTGACACTTCAAGCACTTCACACTAGAAGCCTCTGGAATTAATTGGCTAAAAAGCGCTATATAGGAAGTGCACGTTTATGTGATGTTTTGATTGCCTGTTATTGTAAGGGGAACAGTCTAGATACTGACTTCTGACAATTTCAATGTTGAGATAGCTACTACTACCAGACAGCAAACCTCAGTGACTTAAGATTCACAGTAAGGGTTACCCAAACGTCCATTTCTTTGAAAATTTTCTCGGTCCTATTGCTGACTAAATGAACACTGTGCTAACAATGTATCCTGAAACGGACTTATGATAAACCATCTCTCTATCATGTGCCAGCAGGAATCATGCTCTACACCCCCAGAAGTGTCCACTCTCCTGATCCCTGTGGAAGAGCATACGGAATTACTTTCAAAAGTTCAAACTAAAGAAGAGTGAAAAGAAAAGATTAGTGAATTTTCAAACTCCTGTAGACAACATGCACTTCCTTTAGATGACAGGAAACATATCTTACACCTTGAAAGTCATCATTTTCTTCAGACAATGCCTTAGACCAAGGAGTAGGGTCAGTAATTTAAAAAGCTGAAAGCTTTTGTTTATAGGCCAAACGTGCACACTTCATTTCCAGGATTCCTTAAGTCAGCATGCCAAAATGATGCATTAATGAAGTAGGATATTTTGGACTTTGTGCTTAAAAAAAGAAAAATATTCCTGGCAATTACAAAAACTGATGCAAGGCTAAAGTATCAACAAGGATGTAAACACATTTGCACAATCACATAATACACATGCAACTAATTCAGTTCTGCAGCCTTTGTGAATTGGTATAGCGTTCAAATCTCAATACTAATTTAGTAACCTGTAACAGCTACTCCTTTAGAATCTCCAGACAAAGGGCTGAAGATTAGCATGTGAAAAAGTCCCCTTCCTTTAGCAAACAGATTTAAAAGCAACATGTTTAGCAATTATACAGCTGGTATAAAAAAATCTACTTTAGCAATTTAAGTAAATGCTCGTTTTATGGAAACAAGCTTTAAGAAAGTAAATAGAAAATAGGATGCTATAATTTGCATATGTAGAATTCCAATGAAAAATGCCATATAGTGAGAAAAGCAATCAGTATTAAATACCATTAATTGCTGTATATGTTTAGTTTTTCTTTACTAGGTGATTTGAACAAAGATACTGCTTTGTGGGATTATGTTTTTTCCTTAGTGAAAAAAAAAAACAACCCCTCCCCCCCTCTCCCCCCAATCCCCCGGGCAAAACAAACCCCCATGCATCTGTCCTCTCAACATTACCAGGAATCCCACTTCCCTAACCTTGTGCAATAGCTGTTCCACAAAATGAACTTGCCAGTGAGTGTGAACCTTTAATGTTACAGTATAGCTCAATCTGTTTCAGCAGAGGCAATACTGTATGTTGCACAAACACCACTAAGATAACATTACTATGGCACAGGAGAAAACTAAGAAGTTGCTAGGACTCATAGCCAAACTGTTACCACTCTCAAGTAACACTGTACTTCATCCTCTTAAACAGTATCAAGTCTGACTTGTATCTACAGCTACCAAGTGAACTCAGCTCTTTTGTTTGCTGACGGTTCCTCACTGCTTTCCCTTTGCCTTGTTCAGAGCATCCAGTGATGATTCCAACCACCTCCGGAGGTGAGATTTCTTTTATCTGGGTTTTAGACACCCGTTACAAGTCTTCAGTAAGGGGGTCACTCAGATTTTTCTATGAAATATATAACACGCTGATCACCTTCCAGCAGCATCACACAATCCCACTACAGTGACCAAGAACCTGAAGACCACATTGGCCCATAATTTATCTCAGCCACACAGCTGGGTTTTTTTTTCTGGTTTTTGTTTGTTTGTTTTGTTTTTGTTAAAAGCTTCCCTGCTAAGAACAATCCACACTGGACATATTCCCAACGGAACAACTTTAGCAGCTACATTATATACAGGTTATAGACATTAAGTCCCAAGACACCAAAGAGTAGTTCGTGTCACAAATATATTTAGCCTTTTGTCCAAACTGACCCATCAACTAGGAAGATTAAGGATTTGGAAAATAATCTTTGGAGCAAAATTTATCTGTCAACAGATAACAACAAGATATGAATTCAGTTTAGACTTCGTGGCTCTATTACATACTGAAATACTTTTTGAAAAAAAATCACCATTCAGTATATTTTAAGGATAGGAAATGGCTGCCTAATGTAGCACTGATCTAGGACAATTACGGAAATTAGAATACAGCTCAGGACTATGTAACAGAACGACTGCTGACAACTGATGGAGGGTTATGTAAAAGAAGCATAGTCCAACTTCAAGTGATTTTTGATTGAATTGTTGGAGTTCCACTTACAAAAAATATTTATTTGTAACATACATCAACCACTTTGGAGTACTAACATACATATCCAGATTGGTTTAACTGCACAGCTACACAGCACACTTTAAAATGAACTAAAACTGATCACATAGGAAAAAAAAAAAAAGCAGCAGTCATTCCGATTAAGATGCCTCTACAGCTGTGTCCCACAAGGATCTGTTCTTCCATTAATATTATTCACTGATTTTTTTCAATGGATTGGGGAAAGTGCGTAGGTATAAATCAAGCCACTGGTAATTTTCAGACCACTTAAACCAAATAGCAGTGATAAATTCTGGGCTTGTCTGATAGTAATGCACTTCCATATGGACAAACACAGAATCATTCGTGACAAAAGCAGGATGAGGATATAGTTCTGCTCAGCATCAATGTACCAACAAGTTCACTTGCAGTTGTTGGTAAATGAACCTGAAATCCAAGGCAGACTAACATTACCTAAACCACTGAAATATTAACAGGACCGCAGCAGAATCAGCCTTCTTCAAAAATGCTGAACTTGCAAAGAGCCAGAGTGGGTAGAGATGATTAATTTTTTCAGATGGGGAACACAGACCTTCAAGATGGCAAACAAAGTACATGGATACAGTTACTTAGTTTATTCAAGAGAAGGCAATGACTTTATTACCATCATGGCAGTCAATAAGATTTGGTGCAACAAGTCTATACAGCCTGGGATGTGCAGGTGGGCAAATTCCAACTACAGGGAAGTGTATGTATTTTTCTACAGTGAGAGCAATTAGCTACTGTAATAAATTTACCTGGGGATTGGATGAATTGTCCATGACCTGAAGCCTTTAATCAACAACGATTGTAGTTTAAAAATTATGTGTTCTAGCTTAAACAGAAATTGCGCAGTTAGTGTTCTAACTTTTAACAGAAACCAGGGTCTAACAGTCAATTCTAGCCTTGAAGTCTAAAAAGGATTCATATATTAGCGGCCAACAGCATCAAGCCTTTGCGTAACATACTTACATAGAACATTAGAAGAAAATACTGTGACACACCCAAAAACTATTGTGGCTGCAAGATTTGGAAACCAACCTGTAGTGAGAGGAAAAAAATTTGTTCTGCTGCTTGTCCAAGAACCAGTCTTTTTTTAAATCGAATTAAACATGTCATTATTTATTTTAAATTAAGTAAAAAGTGATTAATTGCTCAAGCAGCATTCCTTCCATTTTATATAGACTCTTTTAATTCACGGTTTCTAAACATAACAGTCAATGACTTTGCCCTCTGGAGACAGTGAAAAGATTAGGTTTTTTAGTTGAAATATGTATTTTAGTTAAAGAAAAAAGAACCTCTCAGCATCTCTGAATAGAGGTTACTCCACCAGTGTATTATTGATCAGAATGATTACTTTCCATTTAGTTATGGCCCAACTCAAGGAGCTAACATCATCTCAGTGTGGTGACAGTTTGGAATTTTACATACTAAACCCATTTATATTTTTTGTGATTAGACTTCAGTTTTTGGAAAATAACATTCACAGAAAATATTATGTGTTGAATACACAGTACATCTCAACTAGTAAAACAAACATTCGTACAATGACAGAAATTTATATACATTGTATCAATACAATTAAAAAACCCACAACCTTTTTAAAGTACATGTGTAATTAAATAAAAAAGGTTGCCAAAGCCTGCATAGTGTAAGTGGAACTGGGATGTACACTTAAGTGAGATTGAGAGATTTAAATGCATGATAAGGCTATGCAGCCTGTCTCACTGCCTCTCTTTCTTCTACCCTTCCTCCAGTGTACCGCACTAAGGACCTATCTCTCCCCCATCGTTCTAATCCTATGCTAGCAAAAAGCTTGTCAGTGTACAGGTGCAGCTGTTCTTCCTATAAGAATATTCTTTACTCAGCTCCAGCACAACTTTGTGTCCTGATCAACCACAAAAACACACTTATCATACCTTACCAGAAACTGCCAAACACCTCTTATTCTTGCTGGGACTCTAAACAGAGCTGGCCCATCACACCCAGTCACAGAGTAGTGACTTTGGATATTGGAACATGGGGACTAGCATCATGAATATAAAATAATTTTATTTTTTTGACTGATACGAAGCGTGTAATTAGTGCTCACTAAATAGGATGGCAGAACAAAGTAACTCTGATCCACTGTGCTATAGACTAGTACAAATTTACTGGATTAAATTCAATCCTTGTTGTTTGTGCAAGTTTTGTGCATGAGTTCACTTAAGGCTATGCATATTTATTTGGCTTTTGCACTAGTAAGGCTAAGCCCCAGTTAAAAGAAACGAACGTTCAATAGAAAGCACTAAATCAGATTCAGGTATCAACAAGTATATCAATAAGAAAGATGCAACCAGCATTTAAAAAACAGAGATCATTACCAGGGTAGTATTTGACAATACATCACATTTTTGACCTTCAGATCTTGCAGAAATGGTCCATGCTACACAGCCTTCCAACATCTGTAGTCATTCTGACTTACAGCAAATGCAGAAATAAGAATTTTAAATGAGTCATGTTATTCAAAATTTTCATCTTAAAGAAACCTTGCAAAT
Organism: Charadrius vociferus; assembly: GCF_000708025.1. Lineage (NCBI taxonomy): Eukaryota > Metazoa > Chordata > Aves > Charadriiformes > Charadriidae > Charadrius > Charadrius vociferus. Next base: position 775,871 of record NW_009647739.1, read on the forward strand.
ACCATCTTACTAAAATCTCTAATCATTACGTTCAGAACAAGGAGAGTGAGCAAATAACACTGCTTCTCTAAAACAGGAATTTACCACACCGTTCATGAACATTAATAATAGAAACTTTGTGAAAACTTCAAAATTTTTCATCTCCTTACTATCAAAGGTAACCAATACCATCAAATTACAGGACCTGCGGAAATATAGAGCCATTTAAGTGTATGCCATTAATGACTGATCCTATGCTGTCTCTGCTCAACTATTCAAGGTCATTATGAACTTGGGAAAACATAGGGCCCTTTAAGTTTATGCCAGTGACAGCTGATTCTATGGTGTCCGTCCTCAATTATTAAAGGCTGTTAGGACCCTGCACAATTCTTGCTAGCCTTTAGGCAACAACACTGAGCAAGTAATACACTACAGATACTCAACTTCGTTCTCCTTTAGCAGCTTTTACTTTCATATAGTGATGAAGAATAACTAAAGGTTTCAGACATTACCTCCAAGTCACAGGTTGGGGATCATTGGTCTTAACAGCTGAGGCCTGGAACCTGAGCAGCGAGAGCACTTCAGTTAATGACTTGCTATACAGCCTTGGGACAAGTAAGTGCTTCTCTTTCCCTTCACCTTTTGACTTGTCTGTCCAGTTACCAACTAGTTAAAGAATAAAACTTTTTATGAAATGAAGGACCAGAGCTGTGTTGTTTCCTAGGGATCCTAAACAATCTGTAATACACAGTAACATTTGAAACACAATGATCCACAACAGTCAACATTTCCTTGCAAGTACCTGAGACAGCAGAACAGAAACATTAGCATTCTGTAGCACTATCGTCAGACATAACACTGCATAATGGCTACTGTAATATGGCTGAAATGCATTATATTGTAAGCATGCAGAAAGAAAATAGCAGAAAAAAGACAGATTTACAAGAACTATTGTGCTTAGGAAATGTTCTTCACTTTAAACATGTTTTTCTTTTATGACTAGAATGAAAGTATCCTTTCCAAGGACTGCTGCTACCAACATGTCCTCTCCTGCCACTTCTCACTGACTGTTGAATCTTAGATGGACCTTTATTAATTAAGTCTCAGTACAACTAACTGAGAATTACTTCATTATCTACCACTTACAGTCAATGACATTAGGTTAAGTTACTCAACTGTTGTATTTTCCTACATCAAACTATTAAAAGATTCCTGTTAGCTTGCTTCACAGATGCTGAAAAAGTCCATTTTAATAATAGCTTAAGATGTCAGAAGGAAAGAGTTTAAGACACAAGACAACTACCAAAAGTATATGTTCTGTATTCTTAATTTAAAGGATAAGTTCCTTTCTAGTGTAGACAAGACTATGTATAACTTCTTGGGCTGTTTAAGAACTGCCCAGTGGAAAGAGCATTAGAACACATTAAGAGCATTCTCTACGAAGAAATTATATGTGTGGCAGTGCATCAGAGACTACAGTCTAATATTAAATTGTTGGGAAAAAACAGGCAACTCTTGAGTAATAATGCACTCACAAATGAGTCTGAACACTGAGTACTCCACAAGAAAGGGAAAGCTGGTAAAACACTAGCCTGCCTCCTTTTTCAGTTTTTGCATAGCTTCTACGGCGTATTCCCCATTGTTTCAATCCAGGCTAATGACTAAGACTGCAAACATTAAAAAAACAAAAACACGCAGAAAGTAAATAATTTTATTAATTTCTAAATCATAAAGATTTGAAATAAAAATATTTTTCATAATGACTCAGGGATTATTCAATGCACACTGACCTATACTGGGTTACAGAAGGAGAAAGACAGTAGCAAATAAGAGCAATGCATAAATATCCGAATTTCATATCTCCACTAATTCAACTTGGTAGACCAGAAATGTCTTCTCTTGTACTTCAGAAGATTTTAATGCATTTTGGTTGTAATTTCAATCAAAAGGAATATTCTAGTTACTCAAAAATATTACATTATTAGGTAATTGATTATTCAAATTGAGACAGAAACGCTCCATGGATGTTCCTTGTCAGTGAAATTAAACTTCGAATGGGTAAATACAAAGAGCTTACGCTACTCTTGGTTGCAACTGTGTGTTAAACACAAGCAGTCATTCATGGAATAAAATGAAATTTCCCCCATATCAAAGCAATCAGGCAGTCCATCTGAAGTCTTAAGTTTTGTACACTTACCCCCTGCCATCTAGTGATCTGTCCTAATAACTACAGTAAAAATGTTAAAATGAGGTCATCAATAAGGGTCTATTTTTGTTGCCTTTAGTTGTCTTAGTCAATTGCTTACTGCAGTCTTTCCTGCTCAAGTCACAGTGACACTATTCAAAATGTTTCAAATCTATGGTGTCCTCCTAGAGGAGATCCATTCCGTTCCATAACTTCTGAGGACAAATGGATCTCAGTAGATTTAAACAGTATTATAAGGAGGAGGAAAAAACCTAAACCGCAGCCTTGACAGTATAGTGCTTCAATCTACTTAGGACCATGAAAGTCAAAAATCAGCACCTTATATTGGAGTCTCAATCCAGTATCGATTCACCATTCTAGGTTCTCCCTCTCTGAACATGATTCCCCTTCCAAGTAATATTCATAAATATGATCAAGAGCACAAAGCCATGTACACACAAGCAAGTTTTCTTAATAAACCAACTCTAAGGAGTAAATAAATTTTCTAAAGCAAAAAATCTGTATGAGAAACCGCATTAACACAGTGTAAAGTTGTGTAGGAATGCACAGAAAGGTCAAGTTGTCAGACTTCAGATCCACTTCTTAGACTTCACTATGCTGATGCATATATTTCATGAAAAAGACTTGAGTTATTGAGCCAAAAACTACTTTTCGTATAACCTGAGCTAAACATAAAAGATAATAAATGTGCATTTCATTTCTCTAGATTAACATCATTCTCATATTCAGTGCCTCCTTATATCTTTGCTATTTACCTCAAGTACTTGGATGACAGCAGCTCATGCAGCTAAAGGTGTATACTAAAGTTTCTGCAGTGAATCCAGATGCAGGGTTCAGTTCCTATATCCTCACCTGGTCTTTATACAGCTTTTAATTTGATACGATGAATCCAGACCTGTCCCTCACATGTGGGAATTTTATCTTGAACTGAACATTAGATCTTTTAAGTTCCAAGCTCGTACTGTAATTCCTAGAAAATCCTTCCTCTCCTCCTGAGAAATAACGCTTTCCAAGGTGTGTTCTTCAGCTTTCCAAGGTGTGTTCTTCTACAGTTTGGGAATAGTGGTACACCAGAAAAAAGCCGAAGTGAAATGCTTCTATCAAATGGGCCCAGTACAAGTTTAACATGAAGCAGCAGACAGATGTTAGGGAATACGAATAGAGGGAAGGCTTCTCTTATCCTTTACCATAGCCTGGCCAGAAGAGGCATCCAGGACCTAGGTACCACGTGATAGTGCCACTGTGGAGAACAGAAGGAAAGGCCACAGGGACTGGAGCAAATCTTCATTCCAAAAGTCTCGTGCAGGCAGTGATGAATGTGGGAAAAGCATGCTAAAAATTTAATCTGACATGAAAGGTAGCTTCCCCATATTTCAACTGACCCAAAATTCCCAGCAAATCACTACCTGCTTTTAAAGATAAGGTATTTTTAAGGAGTGGATCTCCCAGCACTTTTCAAAGAAGTAATTAAAAGGTTCAATTTGTTCTATATGCAAAGACGAGGACACCACATCTTCCCATCTAAACTGTATTTAAATTTATTAACATCAGAGATTCAGAAGCCTGGATTTATTACATGCTACAAGTTTAGTGTAGTCAATTCTTCAGAATTGATCAGCAATAGCAGTTTTCTGCTCCTACAAAAGTGTTAAAGAACAAGTTTTCATATACTTTTCTCAGATTTTCTTTTACAGCATGACAGTCCCAAAACTGCAATAAAGACATTATTTTCGATGTTAACAATGAAAAGTTGCAATTTTTCTTCACTGCAACTCTGCACTTTTCCAAGTGCAGAAGTACTTCATTTTTCCACTACTTCTGTCTTTTCCAAGTCTTCACAAAGGCAAAGGCAATTTTTGTAAGAATGTGAAACAGTGTTTTAATTCCCAAATGCATTAAGTCTTTCTGAAAGTTGTTTAAAGGGATAAAAGTTCAAGCTCTCTCCTACACATTCCTGCACAGGTGACATGACACATGAAAACACAGTTACGAAGGGGGGAAAAAAATCAGTTTGTAACACAGCAGACATTATGAACACAGAAATATCTGCACCAAAATCCAAGCAACCTTTACCAGACCATATGGACTAACAGTTGGTTAAAGAGAGACCAAACAAGACTGTATCCTTTACATACAAGGATACACGGATTACAAGGATACACATTCTTAATGATCATGACTCATGGATAACTCGTACCTTGTATTTAGTCAGGGGAAGAACATGTCTATCAGCCTAGAAAAAACCTCAACATTACTTGCATGCTTACTTCTTCACATGCTTTCTATTTCAGTAAATACTATTTTACACTGAATTAATAATTTCCAGTATGTGCTGGAGTATGGGTAGGGTGACAATCAACCAAAGAACATCACGTAGCTGACAGTTATGGTCATCCTCCAGGCATACAAGATTTAGATTGAATTCTACAGAGACCCTAGTTAAATACTTTTACCCAAACCTTTGATAAAAAGGGGTGACTCATCAGCTCTTCCAAATGCTAATTCTGCACCATCTGCATCAAATGTGAAATTTTTAAGTTGAACCTTACTACAAAGATTGCATTCCATATCGTTTGAACGAAATACTTCATTCTGATGCTATGCCAAAAAGAAACCTTACAGAGGAAAAAATTACATGGCCTTAGACTATGTGATTAACACCTGCTGTGAACAGTTTTCTCACTATAAATTAAAGTAATAAAAAGAGAAGGCAAGAAGCAAATTATTTTAATAGATGTCTAAATGAACAATTAGTTTTACCCCAGGTTACTACATTAACTAGCTACTAGTACTAAGTGAAGGAATCATTCCAGATACCGCTGCAAACTAGTTGTTGGCAAATGCAGCCCTTCAGTCCCATGGCAAACAAAACAGCTCTGTCCAGTGAAACTAGTGGCAGAAATGTCTTTCTGCAACTAACTTCTGCACAGCAGCAGCTACTGTTATAAATACACAATGCCAAGTAAATGCCTGGAAGTATTATACATCATTTCACAAACACAAAATATAGATGGTGTTTGCATTCTGTCATAATACCAGATTTCATAAGAAGTGGAGTAATGAGTTAGAGCAGATGACCTAGGTACATTTCTTTCTTCTAAACCTAAGAATGAATGTTGAATCAGGCAAACAGCAGTGGAATAAATAAAGAAATAGCACACTTAGTGTGCTGATTTTTTTTATTACTACTCCAAAAATGAGTTAAAGCCCTTTTTTTTTTTAATGTCCTTCTTTAAAATAGAACACATAATGGACTATTAGGAAATGTTCTTCCAATGCAGGCATTGATTACCCATACCACTATGTCTACTAAAATAAAGATTCTTCTAAGCACAGATATGAAGTCATTCTAGTGTTTCCTAAGGGCACACAGTTCATCTTTTCCAGCAGCTTGCTCTCTACAAGGTGACAGACACAGTGATTATTGAACAAGTTTTTATTGTTTTTAGGAAGAGTTTTATGTTAACAGAATTTAAAATGTCACACCATTTATTTCTAATAACCCCTCCAACTCAGACTCACTGCTTTAAATGGGAAGGGGGAAAAAAAAGTACTGGAACTTTATACAATATGTAGCGCAACATCCCAATCAAGAGTCCATTGAAGTGAGTTGAAAGAATACCTTCATTGAGCTTTGATGAATTTTGAATCAAACTCAGTTGAATTTAAGAATTATTATAAGAACTATTATTTTATTATAAAAACTATTTAAGAATAGGTTTTTGGGAGAGACAAACAGTGAAATAATTGCTCATTATCACATTTGATTTGTGATGGGGCAGGGCCCAGTGATTTAGGTATGCACCATTCCAGTATATTCTACATTCTAAAACTGATCCCTCAAAAGACAAAGTAAACTTATTCAATTAAGGGTTATTTTTCAATACCTTCCTAATTAAATATTATAGTAAGATGTACTATCAAAAAGACTTTTACCCCAGCCACAGTGGTATTCAGTTATGGATATTTATCATCTAGAGGAATGGATTTAAAACCTTTACTTTCAGAAAAAAACAGACAAAACCAAGAGTTACGATTTGACCAATTAACTTGCTCATACATGTGCATCTTTGGAAAAAAAAAAACAAAACAAAACAAAATCTCTACCAGAACTGCTATTAGAACATGAGTACTACTTTGATATCTGAGAGTTAAAAAGAGCATGCCTTCATAAGCGTTGGAAACCCAAAACATAGACTTATACCAAAGTGCAACTATATGCTGTTACATGAACTGACAAAATAGACTTTTGCTTGTATAAGCCGACACTCTAGACACATTTTAAATAATTTTGTGGGTGAGGAAAACTGTTGCATTTAGAGACGATGTTCCGCCAGAATGAACTGAGTAAACTACCTTTCAAATTATTTAAAAATTTAAATCCTACTAAAATGTGGAGCATCTACTTAACTCCTCATTTGAAGAGGAATACCTTAATTCAGGAAATCAATCCCAGGAGAGAAAAAATGCATTTCAGAAAACTTCTAGATAAAACCTGTGCAATAAAATTTCCAGCAGCTGTTAAGTGAATTCTAGAAGCTATACTCTCAATGTGTGATGACTTAAAAAGGAAACATCTACACCCAAGACATTGTTCTCATCCCTCCTTCACTTCAGATTGAGGGAAGCAGTCCAGGAAAAGTACCTGGCCCAAAGTGCACCATGAGAGCAAAAGCTTCAGCTGGCTGGGAATCCATATGTTCGCCCCTTCTCCCCCTCAGCTTTCTGCTATGCCTCAGAAACCGGCTGACAGGCAGAGCAGCTGAGCTAAATAACCAGTCAGAAAACACTGACAAAGTTAACCTCTTATAAAGATGCGGTAACAGTGATCTTTATATAGACAACTGTTCAGCAGCTCTTTTTATGCAAAATCTCAACAGATGACATTTGCTCTCTCACCAGATGAGATCTCTAATCACCACCTCTCCTCTTCCCCTGGAGGTTCTACCCTCACTGACAGCTGTAAAATAGTGTTCAACAACATAAATGTGGTTGAAAGTCTGGATGGATGGACTGATAAACAACCCAAAATGTCCAATTCAATGTACCAACTGCTACCCAATTTCTAAATAAATATAGGGAGCAGAAAAACAAGCCTTAGCAGTTAATATTCCTTCCTCCCTCACCCCCCCAAAAAATCACTTCTCTGACATACCCATTTTGCAAGCAGCTAACAGTGAGAGTTAGATTAAAATACACACTCCTGCACTAAAAAGCAGGTAGCCAAGATAAGAAACTAAAGAGTAATATTCTTATAATCTCAGTGAGGCGGGACACTTGATCACATTCATCCTACACTACTTGATGCCCAATTACCAACTTCAGGATGACAAATAATTTCAAAGGTAACCTCACAGCCCTTCCCCCTTTCCCAGCTCAGAGCCACTAAAGATCCTCACTTACACTTTTGCCTTCACCACCTCCTTCGGGCACAGGCTCTTCTCTGCCTAAACAAGGCATTATTTCTTCTTCTGCTGCAGCTGCTGCTCCTCTGTCCTTCCCAATGTTTCCTCCTTCGTTCCCCAGCTTCAACCTCTTCCCCTCAGGTTGAGAATCTTCCACGTCCTCCCTTCTCATCTTGCCATCTCTGCCTCTCTGCTTCACCATGTCTTCTGGGCTGCCACAGGAATTTGACATTTTGTAAGTGTTATGGACTTTCTTTAAAGACTGATGAAGCTGCCTTTTGGAAGGGGATTTGGCTTCTGAGAGCTCCGATGTGCTCTCGCTCCTCTTAAAAATTTAAGTGGTGTTTCCAAGCCTTTGCAGGAATTGCACATAGCACTTCTGTTTCTCTGCCGCCCTCTCCTGCTCACTGGGTAGCACTGTGCCGAGGACAGCTTCCAGTGCGTGCTACTCACAAGCTTCTTTCTATATTCCACCTCCCCTGCACCTAATAAGGAGTAATAACCTTTCCTATATTGATCGTATGCACAATTCTGCTGCTTACGTTGCCAAACCCCTTGTACTTCTGTTCTACCTGATCCAGAGTAATTGCCTTTCCTTAAAGTACAAAATATTTGCTGCGCCTTCTTCAAATCCAAATGTACCTCTTTCCTTCAGGGTTGTAGTGTTTTTTGGTTATATACTGTTACTAATGCCAAGAATGATTACTCATTAAAAGGTAAAGATTGCTTTATTTCCAAACAGCTTCTTTCAAAATTATTTCATTATAGCTGCTTTTTTTTTTTTTAAAGGATGTCCTTATTTTGTAAATTACTTTTGTATCTTCTAAAAACATATTCACAGTCACATCAATTTTGCATAATGTCTTCTGGTCCTACTGCTCTGGGAATGCAATTTAAATGAGATTAGAATGACCCAACATGACAGTTTTGAGATCCCTTTTGATCTCTAAGCCAGTTTATGAAAAACATCAACACATGTAATCAAAGGATTGGTGTAATATCTGGATTTTTTTAAAAGAAAAAAAAAGGACCAGTAACCTAGTGTTTTCACATATAGACTACAATATGGTGCTTCACCTTGTTCTTCCAATACAGAAGGCAATATGAAGTAGAGTTTAAAAAAAAAATAAAAGGTAATCTGAGTTCTGTTTTCTCCTGCTTAAGTGATTGTAGATCTAAGTGAGGTTCCTTACATCTTGCGGAGTGAAGTAAATCCCTAACAAGCCCTCTGCAAATATCTAGGTATGTTCCAGTCAGGGGCTTAGGGACTAAGCTTCAGAACTGGTGACCAGTCAGTTGTGGATGAATGCATCTAATCACACTGTCCAGTATTTCCAGTGTTCAACAAGGTATGTCTTCCAAGAATCTGACAGAGTTAGAGGAAATTAATCTGTGTCCTAACACTGATTTCACTGAGATTATGGAGCAGGCTTTAGTTTGAGCAAGTAACATTCAGCTAATTACTCAAGAATGAACACAGAAGGGAGGAATCTTAACAGGGATCATTCACTCCAGACACCCCAAACAGACCTGCAGAAGCGTAAGGGAACAGTTCTGATAGTTAGACCCGAGATGCGTAAGTCTGAACACCCAGAACTAGAAACATTAAACATCTAACAATAAAACTTCTTGTCATAAAGGTGTGGTCATTTGCCTCAGTCTAGCTTCCAGCTGTAAATACTTTCAGAGCTGGATGAACACAAGCCAAGTGGGCTCAGCAGAGGAAAAAAATAAAACTGTTAGGCTTTTTAAATGGTGCTAAACACATCCCTTGTAATCTGCAGTGGTCTATTTCCACAGCTTGGCCTCGTCTTTTCAGTCAAGTCCACCTGTGGTTAACCATCTACAAAGTAACCTGCTTGGCTGATAATTTTGATCCCCTTCAATAAACAAGATACTGTCAGCAAGCGCACAGCCAGGCAGCTACTGCAGGTAGAGTTTCACTCTAGATGAGCACAGGAGCACAGATTAATACGGCTCATGCCCCGCTTCTCAGATCCATGAGTTCCTACACACATATTGCTCAGAAGAAAAGGAAAGCTTTAAAACACTACTCAGTACCCTCAGCAGCAGCAGAAGAAGCAACCAACAACTGGGATTTTGTACAAAAGTTACATCCCCCATGCAGAACTGTTGACTTACAAAAATCCTTCACCCTCTTGCCCTGCTTATTAAGAAGGTGATCCAACGCTTTCCCAAGCCCTTCTCTCCAATCTTTTCCACTTTTCTGTGGAGCTTGGAGCTCTTGAAAGGGTTATGCAACTGTTCACATCATCTCCCTCACACTGGAAGGTGCAGCTCTAAACAGCAAGAGCAGTCAGATTGCAAAAGCCTGAAGCTTTCTTCTTTCTAGCGCTCCTTCACCACTCATACCTGCTTTTCCCATCACACTTGTCCCACCATGCCCTTTAATCCTGTTTACTATTTCTGCTTAGTTTATTCTTTCTATACACTCACCAACCTTACCTAAAATACTAAATGACAGAAATAATCCTGAAACTAAAATGTTGTTTTAACTACCATACTGTTCAGGCAGATAGCTTATTTGTACAGTAAACTGCATCAATTTCAGTTGGAACAGTTCTGTATCCAAAAGCTTTGATTTCATAGAATCCAAGTGCTTTGCAAGAACTTGCCAGTTCTACCAGCATTTTTTTTGTGTTTGTGTTTGAACCAGACAGCCACACAGGCTGCCTCAATGACCAGCCTAGCCACATTCCTGACAGTGTGCTTGCCAGGTAGCTGCCTGGCTCCTTGCACACTTGTATCTCCAGGCTGTCTTGATCATAGGCATAGTCCGTTTCTTTCAAATAAAAAAATAAATATCCAAGTTCTTGTTTTTGAAGCATAGCTTCTGTTTTTTAAGAAATTAAAATTTACAGAGACAGATAGTGTATTTTTGTTTCAAATTAAAAGCAAACATTTTTTAAATGTCAAAATTTTCATGCAAAGAAAAGCAGAAATGGCAACAAATAAATTCTCTGTTGGTATTCAGGGAGAGAAGGTTGGTCAGGCCTTTGCTTCCTGTTACTTAGAACGCAAATACTGTAGGACAAGAATAGTTAGCCATTACATTTTATGTTCCTACAGCACACTGCACTAATAGGATCCCTGGTATCAGGCAGTTCCCCAGTACGTTAGCCTACACTGTAAGTTTAAGTTGGAGCACCAGGCTTTATGCACGGAGCTCACTTCAGGAACAGGGTCCAAATCTTGCAGATCATTATACATTTCAGAAGAGGATAAAGTGATCAGCTTTGGGAGAAGAGTCAGTGCTACAGACATATCTAGCTGCCTTCATTATCCTGTATCACTACATCCCTTCCTTAATGTCAGCTTGATTTACTGTTTCACCTTCTGCCTTGACTAGATAGTTAGCTTACCAGCTATCGTCTTGGCCATATTCACTCCTTTCCCTTCTTTTGACAAAAGTCACTTTATACCTCATAAGCATTTTTTAGATTTCAAGTCATACATTGGTTCCTCACAGAACCCTTCACAAAACTGATCATGAGCCAAACAGAGCAATTAGCACAACTCACTAAAATCTAAGATGTCATTAACCAGGAAGGTATGCCAAACTGAGTAACGAAGTGCTCTGAGCCCTTGGGAACTCTCGCGCAACATGCTTTCAAGACATATCTGCTTGGAATCATTGCTAAAAAATGCAGTATTATCAACAACAAAACAGAACAGCCAGACTTCCGCAGGTGCAATACCATTCTCAGCATTGTAACTGATGTTAACTGTAGTTAACATCTCTTCTCGGACTGTAAGGTACACTAAGTATAATACGGTAGGCATGCTGAGCATCCTAAGGCACTGTACTGAGACACCAGTGCTCAAACTGAGTGAGAAATACAAACACATCCTGGGATATAGGTTACCAAGAACACCCCCAAATTCCATCTGATCTTTGTCTCTCCCTTGTTTACCTTATCACAGAGGTAAACTCTTTGCTCTAACAGCAAAGAAAACAACATAAATGCTTACTTGGAACCAAATGGGGAGCAGTAGCTGGGAGGAACATGGGTGGCCTGCAATCTTGGCAAAGAAACTTGCACTTCTCCATTTCCAACTGTTGTGCAGCGGCAAAACACAGTGAGACATGAGGCAACTGGAGGCATGATGAGAACTGTGCTGTCTCCTGCTGGGAAGCCTGGCCTCCACCAAGTGCTGCCGGAGTGCCATGGGATGCAAGGAACCAGGGAGCAGATAGGGGTTTGGGCAGAGGTGGAAAGGGAAAAAACCCCTGCTGACTGAGTCGCATAACACACAGATGTAAAGAAGGTTTATTTTATTTTATTGTATCCACTTTACAAACAAGCAACTGAAATATCGAGGACAGTTGTTTCAGTTCAGGGGGCATCTTCTGTAGAATGCCAGGATGCCACCTATACATTATTTGCATCCTACTTAATCACTCAGAGTTTAAACTTGGCAATGAAGTCATAGCAGGTTTCAAGGACAGATTGGCCAATAGATTATATCTAACTGTGCTCCCACTGAAAGCAGGCAGGTTCGGCGTAAGTTGAGTTAGACCATTCCCAAGTGATTTTGCAATTCAGCTCAACCAGTTCACAACCACCATAACATAGAAGTTTGGTATGTTCATAGATTTTAGTGTCTTAATAAGCAAAATTATGGGAATTACCTCAGAATGACATTTATATCAGAGCACTATGATGTTTAATTTAATGGAATACTTGTTGCATTCCCTTAGCTCACCTTAGTTTACAAGCCAATGTAAGACTAATCTTCTGATTTAAAGCCCGCTAATGTATGCCTTCTTCGCAGTGAAAACACAGGCTCTGTAAGTCTATTCATGCTGCAAGAGAACATAAAATGCCAGTCCTGCCAATGAAAGGCAATATAATCAGCAGTAAAAGCTCAGATCTCGTTTCATACGTGCCCTGATAAAAAAAGGAACAGACAACTCGCCCACTTGTAAAATTACTTTAATGGAAGAACAGAATTGTAAATTTACGTTAATCAGATCATTTGGCACATCTTATTGCTACAAGGAGGACAAGTTATTTTTTAATAAGTCTGAAAATGAATCAATAAGTATAGAAAATAAATTTTTCATTTATTTTGCTATTGCTTCCAAATTAAACTCTGCATCTCATCATTGTAATTACTTCTAAAAGCTTATAAATATTTCATTATTCTTTATTATTGGTTTATGTTCACTGACAAACATGGGGGCACTGACTCCATTGTTTATAGCACACTGTTTACAGCTTCAGGTTTCCCTATAAACTTACTCTGTTCTGTACTAAGAGCAGAGAGAGAAAGAATCTGTTTCCATGGTGGCTTCTGTATTGCCTATGTTTCAAAATATAATTGCAAGTCACATGTCATCATATAAACCAAAGCGATACTTTTGTCTAGAACTGTTGAGACATTTGGATTTCTAGGGGTATGATCCCAAACCTTGACAAAATTCTTCAAAAGGTACTGTAACAGACTGTAAGTATTTGCAAAGGCCTCTGTAGCTTTCATGAGCACTTTGGAACTAGATTCATGCCATAATATGGCAGTTTCAAAATAACCCCTTGCAGATGACATGTAATAAGTAAGATTTGGCAAAAGACAGAACTACAGAAATCCTCTGTCGTGGTTTGGCCTCAGTCAGCAACAAAGAACCACGCAGCCGCTCGCACAACTCCCACAGTCGTGGAAAAAGAAATCGTCAGGGCAAAACTCGTGGGTTAAAAGAATGTAATTTAACAGAACAGCAAAAGAAAAGATGAAAACGCGATTACAGTACCGCTGCTCAGCGCACCGACCGGACCCGCACCGCCGCAGCCCACCCCCGAGTGGCGACTCCTCTCCTCGCACCGGCTACCGCCTCTTATAGCCCGGGCATGGCTCACGTGGGATGGACTACCTGCCCCCTGCCGGCTCCGGGGGAGATTAACCCCATCCCTGCCGGAACCAGGACATCCTCCTTCGCAATAACAACTTTGTGATACATCTTTCCTACATTTAGTAAGAACACTTGGATACAACAGTTACATCTGCTATGATGCCCATATGAAAAAAACAAAATAGGATATGTTGCCAATTACTAAATCCTTCAGAACCAATCAGACATCAAACTATCGCCATGAAACTCTATCAGAAAAGTGCTAGGACTTCAGCAACTATTAAAGATTCATGGTTACCCACAGACAATGGAAAGGCTTGCTTCTCCAATCTGGGATCCAGTGGTGTGGTTTGTTTCTACCAACCACCCCTGGAGGCTCAGAAACAGCCCAATGTTTACGCCCTCAAGTTTCTCTCCAAAGCTACAAGTTGCATTCTCTGCAGGACAGCACATCAAATTTCCATTCCCACTGCCACCATGCCTGGTTAATGACAGGACAATGTCCCACCTTCAGAACCATTATTCAAGATATGCACAGCTATGGCAGATATATTATACATGTTCCTTTCTTAAGTCAAAGGGGATTAGAAACAAAGACACTTTCAAATCTACAATTCAATAAATTTAAGTCAAAACAGAAAAAATGTATTTATTATTAAATAAATTTATAAAGACAATTCTTCCCTTCATTGACCTGGTACTTTTCTTGCTATAAAATCATTGTATGGGTGGGACTTCTTTCCCCACTATCATTACTATGCCATGAACTCCAAATGTAGACAGCAGACATGAAGTCCCTCACAAGAAAGTAGATTATTCCCACATAATTTTTTGTAATGCTTCGAAATCATTCTTAACTAAAAATCTTGCCTACAACCAGTTAGCACTATGGACTTCTGATTAAACAATGTTTAACATTCAAGTCCTGAGAGTCCCATTATTGATAGTCTTGAGCCTTAATAATGTTGAATCAGAGTAGAGAAAGTAAGCATTTCTCTGGATGAGCTGGTTTGTTTTAATGTCACTAATATGCCTATAGGACAGAATATAGTAGATATTGAACAATGGGATTATTTTTTAATCAAAGCAATTGCTGTTTTCTCTGTGGCCTACATTAAGCATATGAGATGCATTATACGATCCATCTTCATCATTCACGTTAGTCTCAGCTCACCCAATCCTATTCTCCCTTTGAATAAGCTTGTCAAACATCCATTCAAGTGAGCAGTTACTGGTAGGAACTATATATGTCACCTGCTGCCTTGCCTGAGTTTTTCAGAACACATTTTAGTCTTCTATTTGATGGATAATGACACCTAAAATGTTTTGAGGAATTTGAACATTCAGTTCTCAAACTGCTGCAATAAACAGGCACTCTTTAGAGAGCAGAGCAATAGCATTGTTACTAAGTGGCTCACATTAAAACACAGGCCAGAAAACAGTGTTTCAATTTTTTCAAGAAGCCATTTCAAATTATCTAGTTGCATCAGGAAAGATACTCTGGATTCTTACCTGCTGAGTATAAAGTAGAAGATGCCACTACCAACATTACCCTCCCTACCATCACTTTCCATCTGTGTAACCCTTACAAACCAGACTAAGTTTAATAGAGAACATATTAAAAGTGAGCTTACTACTACAGGCTAATCACATTTAAACATGTGATTAAACAGCCTATCACATTTAAAATCATACAGAAAGCGTGAAAATCCCAGGTCTTTCCTATGTTTTCTTTAAAGAGAATCTTAAAGATTCTGAAAGACTGCAAGCACTACAGGGGAAAATATATATATACACATTTTTCTGAAAAAGATCTTTCCTACTGAAAAAATTATTATATAGAAGAAAGGTTTAAAAAATGGTGATACTTACTGTTTCAGAAGCTCAGGATCATAAAAGTCAGGTTAGAAAAATATTATACGCTGGTGAACTATACTATAGCTGATGGGACACAAAACCATATTCAAATGGCATCCCAGACTTACACAGATCAGAAGGTCAGAATCCATTTTGGCACAACTATACCCTGTAAACCCACTGCATGGATTTACAGTCTCCTAAGCGACAGACTGACGGGTAGGATTGCACAGCACCATATAAGTGTTGGTGCAGCATGCATCAATGGCATCGTTTCTCCCCCTCAGCAAAGGCCTACGCAATCCACGGGATGGGGCTACAGACATAAAGCCTGAAAACACTGCCCCCAACTAATTTGAACCCATACACAAATAGAAAACTCCTAAGTAGATAATAAGCAGCTTATATTTTCTCTCATGCTGTTTTAAGTCCTCTGGAGGAAAGCTTTTCTTAGTCATTTGCACCAGCCTAAGTGCTTTGATGTCAGCGTACTGAAAGGGCTGTGATGGAATATTACTTACACGGTCACATTAAACATACCGAAGCACAAAGTTAATTTTCCATTTACGTACCCTTAAACCATAGTATCTCCCTCGTGTAAGAAGTATTTTGAAGTATTTGGACTAGTTATTTGAAAACAAAGATAGAACAAATATACAGTAAGAACCTGAGAAATGTCTCAGCATTCTTATTTATTAGCCATTTGTGTTGGCTAGTCCTGTACTTTTGCTGTGCAATTAAAACTGGGGAAGGGCACAAAATATGCCGTTCATGGTTTGGTAAAGACTTGGTTTGATAGACTCCTAATTTGACAGGAGTTTGGACTTTGATATATCAGAATGATAGCAGTTTAATACAAGTTTCAAAGGAACCTTCATATTGCAGCTGTAACAACATGTTTGCTGAGAGTGGGTTTCATCATTTTTGCCCAGATCAGCCAAAGGTATTCAAAACATTTTCACCCTGTTTTAGTCCTTGAAGGAAGCACAGGCCATGAGCTAGGCATTCTGAAGGATGCTCAAGTTTAAGGTCAACTGTCAAGACTGCAAGTTAAACACAACCAGATGAAGAACTTAGTATGTTGATGACATACCAACTGCTCAAGCTGATTAGTGCAAAATACTATTTTCACTGTTGCACAAGACTAGTTCATGGCATTAAAATATATAATGCACGCATATTTCAAAACATATACTGTATGTTATCTCATTGTATATGAAAGCAAAAAAAAGTTGAAGTGATTTACTACCTTCTTGATAAGCTCGGAGACTTAGAAGTGCATTTATTTACATTTTACAAGACATTTAGCCCTTTAAAACAGTTAATTTTTAGTTTAACATTTTTTAAATTTAATATTTGGAATAGAAGCTTCTGTCAGAGAAAGCATTTTCAGCAGACCTCAGGCTGGCTCACAAACTTTAAGACCCATACAGCTCTAGGAAAATCAAGTTACCACAAAAACCACCCAAACACAGTTCAGGGAAACCAGACCTGTTTTCCTAAATGTAACCTAGGGAAAGTTCAGGTGCTGACTGTCATGCTACAAAGCTGCTTGGCACAACATCTCTACAGCAGGTTTCACACTGACCTCAATGACAGCTGACAAACTGAACGCTCTTTGCAACCCAAGCCCTTGGTAACAGCAGCCTCAAAGATACACACACCTAGACCAGAATATCTTTTGGAATATAGAAACCAGGCAAAAGGTACCTCAGCCAAAGAATGCTAAGTAATAGGAGATGACAGTCAGAAAGCTTGTCTCTTAAAAACAAAATGTTATCCTAAACGTTCTCTAAACGTTATAGGAAACTAGCAAGCTTTTGTGATGGGAAAATTTATGGAATCTCTATATCATCTTGACAAATTAATGAGACTGTCTCAGAATCCCCTGTACACCACCCAGCAGGTGGGAGGAAGCCAGTTGAGGCTGCTCTATGCAATTAACATCCAGTAGTGCTCTCAGGGCCCTGATGATTCCATGTTGGAGGCAAAACAGATTGCTAGATAAGGGTGGGAGAAAGAAGGACAAGGATGTATTTACATCTGTTTTATAGACTTGCTTTTTTTTATAATATAACCAGTACAGGAAGAGATTAGGTTCTTCCTTCAGCATCCATGGTCATAAAATAAATAAATGCCTTCCTCTTAAGTTCCTAGTAGAAGGTGTAGTTAATATTACATATCTGCTTGTCTCACCACACAAGTAAGCCTCAGGCAAGAGGACAATTAGGTTTTGCTTTCTTCACCCTTTTCTCCTCCCTTGCTGTTTTTTAATATAGGTGCCATTTCCAGTCAAGTATCACATGCTTTCTCCACCACAACAGATTGCCTCACTTGCTTCAAATTAGCTTATAATGAATTGTCCCGCAGCCCAATCAGGCAAGTACAAACTAGTAACGAGGAAAGACAATACTGAAAGGTCATTTTATTTGTTCTTCCCTTCCACTTGAGCATCCTTGTAAAGTTTTGAATAAGCAGCATAAGTAGGAACAT
Source organism: Charadrius vociferus (assembly GCF_000708025.1). Lineage (NCBI taxonomy): Eukaryota > Metazoa > Chordata > Aves > Charadriiformes > Charadriidae > Charadrius > Charadrius vociferus. The sequence goes on from NW_009647739.1 coordinate 793,683, forward strand.
GCAGAAATATGAATCAGAAGAGACAAGCTTCATGAAACTCTTCTAGATCTTAAAAAAACTAGTTCAGTCTGATTCCTTTTTGCCCCCCCCCCCCCCCAAAAAAAAAAGCCTACAGGAAAATTATTTAAAGCACTTATTACCTCTGTGAGGATATGGAAATCTCCCGCCTTCTCCAGGTTTAAAGTTCAAGTTTTCCTAGATAGGAAAGAAAACTATTTTCCACAAACTCTTTTTTTCCTTAAAGATTTCTCATTTAAAAAACAGAAAGGTGTCTTCTATCCCACCATCTGCGTCTGAGGCCTAATAATGTACTGGCAGTTCCAAAGCCTTAATTTTATTCATCATTAGATTTCATACTAGGAACAGACTTCAGCGTTTTGGAGCAACAGCTGTCATGCATTGAAATAAACTTATTTGTATTACCAAGGCATGTGTCTGAAGGAGCTCAGACTTATAAAGCTGCCCTTTGCTCTGTTCTGCTCGGTCTTTGAACAAAAATTCACTTTGCAGCTCTTACATATCTCCCAAATTCACTGGCACATCTGTGAACAATGATAAAGCACAGGACTGCAAGGAAGTAACTGACAAATCAAAACAAGCAGCTTGAAAAATGCAGCAATTGGCTCTCACTCAACTCATTGGGGTTTTTTTGTTCCTCTTTCCAGTACTATTCCAGTTTACAATAAGATCTTGATCAGTGAAGTCGAGAGAAATGTTATCAGTGATTTCAGAGATAGTCCGCTCAAAAGCTAACATTATCATCATAATACTGGAAACTACTTACTAAAGGAGCAGGAGAAGACACAAAGGCACAAATTAGATGGCTGGAAGAGATAAAGGAACTGCCCTAACATTCAGCCACCATTCAGGCGTGGTGACTGTCATCTGAATATTCTTCCAGTCCTCCTAGCTCTCCATCTTACAACTTCTGCTGTCTTCAAAGCCTCTTTCTTACCTCTCTCCCTTCAGCATAGCCTCATTCAAACCCTTCTTCAAAAAGTTTCGTTGGCCTCTCACACTTTGTAGCTCTTGCTTTGCTTGTATATCACACCCCTTTTCTCTGTCTGCTTTGTATCTTTCTGAAGAAGTGGTGTCATGTGTCATGCTTTAAAAAGCTTAATGCAACAGAACCTTGATCATAACTAGGGCCAATAAATACCACCATAATCCACGTACACAATAAATGGATTCCAGCAGTCAAGAGCAATATTCTTTGTCTATACTGCAGGAGTAAAGACGTCAGGTCAAAAAACACACGAGTCTGAAGTTTAGGTAAACCTGGAAGCAACAGAAGCAGAAATAACTGAGCTACAGCATTCCTCCATAAAATAAGACAACAATCTTCTCATCATAGCCAAAGGAAAAAAATATAACTCTGGGTGCCTGTTACTACCTGAGCCACAAAAAAGACCAAGATCCAAAGCAGGAGGTGAACCTTACTCCAGTGGAAACAAAGCATATGATCCCAACCAGTTTTCAGCAAGTTCACTTTCCTCCAAGCCTCAGTCCTGAAAGGAAGCGATCTCATTTCCATCAGTCATGAAGCAGAAAGAAGCTGTCTCTGCCTGTTACAAGTGACTCATGATTGATGAGGGTTCAGCTTCACATGGCATTGAAAGGTATGCCCTAGTCCATCAAAGCCTTTTATGACACAATTCCAGAAACCCATTCTGCATGTCCAACAAACCCGTGTCTAACAAACATAACTAGGTTATTTGCCTCCTGTTCCTGTTATCAAATGGCAAAGGCAAGGCTGGTATGCAGTTTTGTTTACACACACATTTTCTCAGGTGCCTAAGTGCTATATAAGCAATTTATATTAGAGGGAGCAGAAATTTCAAGAAAGTACTACAGGCAGTCTCTAATCCAAGGGATAAAATACAGGTTTTGGAGCCACAACTAACATCTGCTATTATGTAAAGCAGGCTGTGGGTTAGTCGCTTCAAACCTGCCCAAGGGCAACAGAAAAGATTAATGCATATCTGCGCATATCTGCTCATATCAGCCCCCAAATGAGTCTAGTATTTCAGTCTAGTATTTCAGGTAAAAGACTCCTAACCCCCTTAAGTGCCCATTGTTCATTCTTAGTATCACTTATTTCATTGATGTATTACGTTCAGAATGTAGCTATGGTGAAATAAATATTTTTAAAGACACAATGAAATGGAAGGTGGGAAGGTCAGGGAAAGAAACCAAACCCGGAATTCAAAGACATTTCACATCTTACGCTCCTTTCCTCTCTCTCATTCAAGTATTGACACTGTGTAATTGCCAGCCTTCATTTAGTTAATGCCCTAAACTTCCACAATGTATTTTTCTAAGCAACAGAACTATAATCTCTTACGCTCATCTTTATGGACATAAATCAGTCTAACATGCTGTACAAAACAGGACCAAGGGAAGGAGTGTCTTATTTGTTCTCCTTAGAAGTGAAAGGGGAAAAAAAGCCCTGCTGTACCTACGCAGAACTAGCAGCTACAGTAAAGCAAGTATATTCAATTTACAATTAGGCACCAAGTAGAGCAAGCCATTTGTGTTAATCTACACATCAATGACAAGGAGTCAGATAAACTACTGGGCAGTGTATGGGTACTACAAGAAGCTAAAGAAATCTGTCATGGGAGATAAGACACCAAGAATTTATAAGCATTAAAGGGTGAGATTATGCCAGTCTTCACATTTTTCAGATTAAGTCACTGGACTATCCTGATTTTACCCTAGGAACACCTAACTGCAAGAAAGCTGTCCCTAAGGGCAGAAGAGCAAGAATACACTACAATTCAAAGAAAGCTGTTATATTAAAACATGGAACTGCTAACTACCCTTACGACTGACAGAAACTCATTGGACATGTGATTTTTATCACTTTCATTGGTTCTTCAAATGGCGGGAAGCCAACTCTCCATGCAGCAGCTGCCGCGTGCTGTCGCCATGTGGAGCCTGAGGCATGTAGGGTAACCAGGGGTGCGAGGACTTCCCGCATCCCATCGGCAAATCCTTACAAGCAGCCACCAGCGAGCGGCAGCCACTTGCTAAATCATGCTAAATGATTTTTAAATCATTTAAACAAATGAATTTGGGTGGCTGTCCAAAGCCATGACACTTGTGTACTCACAAGCAACTGGGCAGATGAGCACACCTACCAGAGTACTGACAAATGCCCCCCAACCATCCAAAAACCTCTCCCTCAAGTCCTCCCTGGCCCCAGGGAGCCCCAGGTGTGCTTTGAGCACTGACACCAGCGTCCAGGCTTCACAACACAGAAGGATGCTTTGCTGGCATGTGCCAGCATGCTCTACAATAAGGGCAATTTTATTTATTGCATTTTAATCAGACCTGAATGATCTATTTAAAATTGAGATATAGCCTCTGCATCTCACAGTTTTAAAGGTCTTCCCTTTATTTATCAACCGTGTTTAAACAGCAACCTTTGCGGTGCAAACCACACAAGGAAGTAATTAAATGCCAGAGAATCTGAGTCCTGGAGAGAAGCCATTAAATTTAATAATAATGCTGGCTTCTACAGCAGCTAGAATAACACATGCACAGCATTAGCTATTATGTTTTGATTGAACATTTCTGCACCACCATTAAGTTTAGGTATCAAGCTGAAAGCTCAAAATCTTTTAATGAAGAATGAATGATCCACATTCCAGCTTTTACAATTAAATGTTTGGGGTTTTTTTCAGTAAAGTATTTAATACAATTATAATGTTTACGTTCTTAAAGAGATAGATCTCACCATACTTGCTCTCACTATACAGCACCTCCTTGCATGATTTTCCTCAAAGATCATGTGTTCTGAGAGACTATAGATGTATATACCCACAATAACTTCACTCTCCCTTCAGTGCTGTTGAGGATATGGCCAAGCAGATCTGCCGAGACCAGATGACAAGATTTCAACATCGTATGCTGGTGGTTTGCTTCATAAAAAGTCCATCTCTTAATATCACAGTTGTATACAAATACTGTTCAACAAATTATACTACAATGCATTCACCGCTGGAAAAAAATTTTTTAATTTCTGCTTGTATTTTATCTATGCTTTTCTTATGTTCTTATATAGTTTCTTTGCTTCTAACTTTTTCAGTGCCTGGTTTTTGTGTATCAATAGAAACACATGGACTCTTGAAACCCATTTGCAATTATTCTCACATTTTTACATAGAGAAACTAAGGCATGAGTTAAGGGGATGACCTGGTAGTCACTTCAGACAAATACCAAAGCAAAGAACAGAATCTAGGTCTCACAAAACAATTTTCTACACAAGCAACAAAGTGCTGTGTAAGGTTATAATAATATATAATATAATAAATACTAAATTATATCTCCCTAGCAAATGTTTTGATAGGTCTGCTACTTTTCCCCTACCTTTAATTTTTTTTTTTGTTATAGATATGCTAAACTATCCCAGTCTTGAATGGTATCAGTTTAGGACATTTTGATAAAAAGCCATGAAAAGGTTCTTGAGAAGAAGCCTTCGGGGTCACCTAATCCCATCTCTCACTTGAAGAAGAGCTATTTCAAGCAGTATGTCATACAATCATAGAATCATAGAATGGCTTTGGTTGAAAGGGACCTTCAAGATCATCTAGTTCTAAGCCCCCTGCCTTGGGCACGGATACCTGCCACTAGACCAGTTTGCTCAAAGCCCCGTCCAATCCAGCCTTGAACACCTCCAGGGATGGGGCATTCACAGCTTCTCTGGGCAAGCTGTTCCAGTGCCTGACCACTCTCACAGTAAAGAATTTCTTCCTATTACCTAACCTAAATCTCCCCTCTTCCAGTTTAAAACCATTACCCCTTGTCCTATCGCTACGCTCCCCGCTAAAGTCTCTCCCCATCTCTTCTGTAGGCCCCCTTTAAGTACTGGAAGGCTGGCTGCTATAAGGTCTCCCTTCTCTTCTCCAGGCTAAACAACCCCAATTCTCTCAGCCTGTCTATACAGAGAGTGCATCAGGTCGGCAAATGGGTGCCTCCGTACCTCTCAGAAGAGAGTCGCTTACTACTATCACCCATCTCTTTTTCTTAGTTGCACTGGTAGTTATACGGGGAGCAGATCAGGCTCCCTCACTTAGCTCCAGTGTCTTTCCTGATGTGACTGCTCTTTCCTCTTCAATCTGCAGAGCAGTGAGGTGGTTTGGCAAGGGCACCTCAGGCTTCGGGGGAAGTCTCTTCCTCCGGCCGGTCCTTGCTGTTGTAAGCTTCCATTCTTCTGCTTTACTGGGCCCGCTCCTTACTGTGTGTGCCGGTGGGGGAGTTTTTGGTTATTTGGCCGTGGGCTGTGGGTCCACAGCAGACTGTGCTTGGAACCAGCTATCTAACTCCTTCTTGGCCTCCCTCACGTTACACAGGTTCCCCACTGCCTCCTGCATCTCAGCAACCTGCTGCAGGAGGTCCTCCACCTGGGCACACCTTTTGCAGGCAGGTCTGCCACCTATCCCTGCCCCAGGAGAAAGGTCTAGACACTTCCTGCAGTCTGAGGTCTGCACTGCAGCCTCTCCCTTCAACAGCTCCATCTGGGTGGAGAGTTATCATATCACCCTGTCATGAAAACAGATTTCCAAAGCCCTAAGTTTTGTAATACAACCGCATGTTCCTTCTCTTGTCGCAAATCTGTCCCGAGCCAAGGGGGACCCTGACCAGTAAGAGGTTTAAACTATTTCAAATACTATCTGTGTAACACAGCACAAACAATTGCCATTGTAGTTCTCACTACTAATTCTCAACCATCGCTCAAGCTGCTGCTTCTTTTCAGCCCCAATTTCTATTTGGTTTTATATGTTATAAAAATTAAATTGTATCGATGTAAGGAAAAAGCATTTTTTAAACGGGGGTTGAGGTCCTTCATTCTTGTTTCTTTCATAAAAGCAGATTCACAGCTGCATGCTCTGCATAGATCAGCTCTAGAAACTGATCTATTTCTGACAGATTGAATAAGAGGAAGAAGTGACTCCTCAGTTTTCAAGAGATATTTGCCTCATTCTCATTCATGTAAAATGTTGCCCCATACATGTTCCACAGTCATTTGTGACAGCCGTACGTTAAGTTGAACAACTGTCACATTCCTAATCCCTCTACACACCACTTAAAAACTTGCCTGTTTCTCCCTTGCATAAGGGAGAATTTCTCCCTTGCACCAGTTCTGCAGGATTAAGCTAGTAGAGACTTTAATAGTCATAGTTTGATACCAGACACATCAGATGCTGTTAGTCTAAAGGCACTGTCCCAGTGCAAGAGCCCAAGTCAGGCTAGTTAGCCCTGATAGCTGTACTAGCCAGTGCAAAATGCATTTTGTGCTTCAAAATCTGAAGCAGAAAGTTACTCCTTAACATCTGACCTCAGTTCTATATCGTGGACTTGATAATTACTTTGAGGAGTACCTGAGGGCCAGACTGTCAACTAAATTTGATATTCATTTTTTGGTGGAAAGAAGAAAGAGAACTATACTGGAAAATGACTATCCAAAAGTCCATATACTTCCAGTATGAAAAGAATTAGCATACTTTTCTTTTAGCTAGTGGCATTAAATCATTGTCTTACAGTCCTTTTCCAGGGGGCTCATCTTTTCACAATATAAGAATAACAAAAAAGCAGATAGTGGTACCACTCACAGAGCACACAGCAGCAGCTGAGATTTTTATCACAGAAAAACAAGCAAAAAATTGTGAAAAACCATCAGGTAGCTGCTGAAGCTGAACCTAGCCAACATTAAGGCTAAGAAAAAGCTTAGCATAAGCACTTGAAAGCTAGCCTGTTGATTTAAAGCTTGTTTACCTAGCAGTAACAGCATCCATTTGTACTGAAGATGGACTTTGGTCAATAAGCACAAATATTTAAGCCACAAATTGGGCTAAAGGGATTTATTCAGAAGAAACAATTAAAGACTTAATGTGTAATACCTTGACTAAGTAATCACAGAGGGGAACAATAACCGTCTTGAAATACATGGAGGATGAACACACCAAGGAGGGAGATGACTCTTCAGGGACTAAGCTAATAGGATTAAAATTCAGAATATCAGAAACTTTAATAGCGTAACCTATGAGGCCATGGAATAACTGTATCATCAGAGCAAAGAAGCATTTTATTAATACTATATTATACTACCATACTCTTAATACCATAATATACTATATTAATACAAAGTACTTACAGTGAGACTGCAGAGCAAAGCAATGAGACCTTAAAATATTTTTGTAGCATCTTTTTTAATTACACCTATGAAGTCTATTATTGGATTGTTTTAAATATTTTAGAATAATTAATTTGAAATAATTGGTGAGATTTTCAAATGTAAGTAAGAGAAGATTTTTCTCCCAATCTTTCTATAGGAAACTACTTCTTTGGCACAATATTTTCCCCACTCTGGTTCATAGTCTGTCGGCAAAGAAACTCTCACCTTTGAAGAAGGCAGCTGTACTTTCCCCCCACTCAACAGCTGAACCACAGGCTTCAGCTAACACTGGCAGTACCATCTTTCATTTCTCAATGAAAAGTAGTGTCTGCATCATTTCCAGAACATATCCAGTTATATACAATGATGGTAATGCTAAACTGATTTTTTTAAAGATCAAAATCTTTGTTGCCACGTAAAACTTTATAACTGAGAGACTCTGGGAAAATGGAGTTGCAGTTTGAATTCCTAGCTCCAGGTAAGATATTGATTGCTTCTAGCAGGAAGTTCTACTCCTAAAATATAGACATGCTCCATCAGATTTATATACCTTAAATTCAAACAAACTGAGTAAATTTATCTATTCTCATCACACTTGATTAAACTCAGTACACAAATTCCCCAAATCAATAGTTAATTTAAAAGAAGTGGCAATTTCTACATACTAAATTAGCTCATACCTAGCATTCTATATTCCCTGTTTCAGGTACGTGTGTACTCGAAGAAAGAAAACTAGTTCAACTGGAAGCAAGCTATCTATTACATTTTAGGAGGCTGCCTTTTGTTTCGGAGACAAAAAAAAACCCCACACAACCCCCCCCCAAAACAATAAAAAAAAAACCCAACACAGGAAACTTTTTATTAATGCTGAATATTTAGAAACAGATCATCGCTGGGTATATCAAGACTTGCTATATCAGTACAAGGCTTGGCAAGGCTACACAAAGTAGACACATAACTGTAAAAAAATTGCACAACAAAAACAAAACAAAAAAGGAAAGAAACCTTTGCCAATTTGTAAGCCCATATCCAACTCAGTGCCATCCTATTCCTAGATTTCCTACAGAATGCTACATGGGTATGACAGGGACTCTATGAACCAAAGTAACACTCTGTACAGCCAGGACACCCAATAGAGGTAAGAAAATCTACCCTGACGCCTTTCTTATTGTGGTAGGCTCTATGTAGAGTTGTGTGGTAGACTTGTAAGTGGAGTCATTCATTTCTCATTGCTCTTTCCTCCTACACCCACCTCAAAGCAAATATCATCATGTATTCCTCGCCTCTTCAGGAGTTTCACAGACCACTGCTGAATGTGGTAACTCATTTTGTTTTTAGGGCCCAGCAATCTAAGGGCACTCACTAGTCTCTATTTCACATGAAACTAGTCAGTCCTAAGTTGATCTAGTGTATTTTATGGGATTCCTTTACATGAAGCACACTGCAAAAATAAGGAGTTGTAAGAGTGATTCATGAGCTGCTTTTTAGGTCTTAAAGACACAAAAGTTTAAGACTTTTCTATTTTTCACTGCATTTGACATCCAAACACAATACAGCCAGTTAGGAGACCTTGCCAGCAGCAGAATGCCTTCATCCTAATCGGGTATTTTTGCAACTTGCTTGATTTATGTATATTTTTTTAAGCTAAAGAAAATAGTTATTATGTATACCAATCTGGAGCTAGCAGATGTGGGGATAGAACTTGTTATTTGTATTATGCTAATGTAAGCCAGTTCAAAATACACAATTAAATTGCAAGTTCGGTAGGCATGTTAGGCTTGCATATGCCACCTACCCCATTAGGTGTCTCATGCTCAACTAAGCCTCATGAATGTTTGTAATTCAAATACAAATATCCTCTGCTCCCTGCAGTATATAATCCAATTTGAAGAAACAACACCTGAGTAAGACAATAAAGGTCTAAAAGCAAAGGCTAGGACTGTTCACACATTACCTCCAACAGTACATTTCCTTATAAGAAAGTACCAAATCAGTGGAATCCGTGTATTCTGCAAAAAGCTTGTCAAAGTTTTCAGTGGAAGCCGGAAGAGCTGCTGATGGCTAGTACTTCTGTCCTGCCTCCTTGCTCATCCAGCCTGCCCAGTTTACAGGGAGTGAGCTGTTAGATTTCCAGATTGCCCAGACCATTCTTCACCATAAACAAATGCGTAGTTTGTAACAAGTGTAAAGGCAAATCTGAAATATGTCCTATTTATAGCCCAGAAATGACCCACCAGTATTCTTCGTAGAAGATTTTGTAGATCTCATTAATAAATTCCATTTCAAACTTCAGCTCTGCTTGGCATTTGAAGGTTTTTCTTGGGGGGAAGGGGATGGTTTTTTTGGGGGCGCAGGTGTCTTGTCTGTTTTTCTTTTTAACTGTACATAGGATAATGAATTATATGTAGAATATAGCCCTTTCAATCTGTTCTTGACTATTGACAGTATCTCAAGCCAAGTCCGGCTTAACTCCTCTACAAACCAGCAGTACCGCGACTAATTCCCAACAGATGTTCTTCCTCCCCAGCTTTGCTACTCCTTCAAAGAAACATTATCCTTCTTCAGAGGGCTTTTTCCAGTTCTCTTTCATGTACTTGCAAGACACCTCCTCCCTTGTAATACCTTCCCCACAGAATACAGACATTTTGTTACTGCGGAAGCAGACTTGGCTGCTTCTCTGCCATGATCTCTTGCAATCTTGAGACAACAAAGGGAAGCAAAATCAGGGGTTGGAACGATATGATTTTAATTCCTTTTGCTTATGCCACTAGTGCTACCAGTCATTCCAGAAGAAATCCGATGTTAAAACACGGCGCTATTTCCCCCATTGTCACCTCATGAACACTTGTTCACCTTTGAATGACATGTTTGTCTAGTACATTCAGGAAACACTTTTAAGGTAACAGAGAACATATTTCACATCAAAGAAAAGGAAATAAACAGACGAAATTCCTTTGTTTGTTTGTTTCTTTGAATTGATCTTACATGGTAAGGAGGAGGAGAAAGTGACAGACTGATTTGTCTACCAAAATGGTTTAACAGTTTGAATTCCTGCAGTTTCTCTGGAAGCATGAAATCCTTTTTCATGAACACACTTCACAATGTATTCTATTTGTGTTTGTTGGTTTGGGTTTTTTTTTATATATTGTGGCATGCATATTTGTAGATACATAGGCAAAAGCATTTAAAGGCTGAATTTAAAAAAAATAGTTAATTGCTCTGAGGTAAATGTACTTCTAGAAATTCAAGCTCGATTACAGAATATAAACAAATATAGAAAATCAGCAGCTATTATACCGTGGCATCCTTAAGCTATTTTTTTTTTCATCACACTGAATGGACATGAAGAATTAATACAAAAATTAGTTCTTTTAATTGTTGTTTCTTTTTACCCTCGCTGAAAGGAAGACTTTAGTTATTAAAGTTACCCCAAAAAAATTCACACGTAATTTGGACAAGAGGGAAAAATGCTCTCAAAAGAGCATCACTCCATTTTTTCCTGTGTTGTCAAGCTATGCCTTTGAGGACACAGGTGGCCAGATCTCACTCACCCAATGAAAGAATGCTAAATATATTCAATCAAAGGATGAATAGATCCAGAAATACACATCATTTCATGCTGTGTAAAGAACACCACTCATCACATTACTGAAGAAAACATGGGTCTAAGAAGGCAGAATAAGAGAATTGCAAAGGCTAGAGACTTGAAAAAGGGAGATACACTAAAAAAAATCAGGTTAAAGAGAAGAGATTTATTTTCTTCATAGCATGAGCTTTAAGAAAAGTATTTTCCATAGGACTATTCCAGACAAACTGCGGTAAACAGGAAATGGCAAACTTCAGTTACAGTCAGATCAATACATGTGATGTGGATCAACTCTATAGACCAAACTGTTAATTCACCTACTTGTCACATGATCACCACACTAAAAATTAGACTACATTGTATTAATTAAAGAAATAATTAGGAATGAGATCCTGAAAAACACTGATCCCAAAACAAATAAACCCACGACTAACCTGAACTGTAGTTAAAAAGTGCATGATAGGGGTTTTGTATTTTTCTCTCAGGAACATCTGTGGTGTAATCCAGATTTCACCCATATTGGTAATCCTGGCACAGGTAGGCTTACTGATCTCAGTGGTTACTGATCAGAGAAAGTGACAGTAGAATCACCCCATTAAGCTTGGTCTGTTTAAAAGAAAACAATAAAATAATAGTTAAAAAGAGTGCAATTTGTAATTTTTTACAGATATTGCAAGTTTAAAAAACAGTTTAGAACACAATAATATTAACTGTTGCTAACGATGTTGGATGCATCTGCCTCATGTTTTGCGGGGAGCACACCAAAGGCCACCAGTTCCTCGTGGTTTATTAAAATAAACAGGTTTATTAAAGTAAACTATGAATCTAGAAGCATGCAAGCTCTGTACTATGAATTCTGCCTTTACTCTTTACCACCTCTTTACTCAGCACTTAAGGTTTGAAACAGATAAATGAGGTTTTGAAAATAATTTTCTCTGATGCCTACTTTTCTCTTGCAAAGATGTATCCTTTACTTCAGTCGTTCTTTCTATTCCCACAGCTTTCAGGCTTTTCAAACTGCTAAGGCCGCAAGATATTTCCCAGATAGGAAAAATCTTCCCACTGCTTCTGAAGCACAGTCATGGACCTTTTTTGCAGTCAAAGGAGTCTGCCTCTCTGGCATCTCCCCATGCCAGATCCTGCACCTCCAGCGGTCTTTTAATTGATTTTTGTATAGAGCCATTTCCTGTGGCTCTACAAGATGTTTTATAATATCTCAAAGCTAGGAAACACTCTGACAAATAGCAGAATTATCGAAGTATTCAGATTTCAGGGGGATTGAAACTGTGATCAAGCTTGGTAAATAGCTCAACAAGAAGGGAGAAAGCTTCTGAGATACTGACATGTTTCAAAATTTAAGAAGAAAGAAGCTTTCGCATTAATTTTCTGTTTAGTATTTGACCTAGAAAAGTAAGCACGTTATACTCAAGTCCCTGTGACCATGGCTGATGACACAGCCATTCATGACGATGCCTTCTCATAGATTTTCTTTCAAGACTCCTCACTCATTCAATACCTAGAATAAATAGTACCCAGCTAATTTGCAGATATTTTGTGTTTTCTCTCTTGCTGTTCAGTGTTTGGTTGTGCATAGTCTTGCTTTTCAAAACCCTGCTCTGAAGACACTGCGTTATTTGGGGATGTTTTTCTGTCACAGGCAACGCTGCAGCATCCAAGTGCAGCAACAAGCACAACCGACACTCGTCCGCCCTGCTGAAATGCTTTTTTCTTTTCTCACAGACTTTTTCTTTTTCATACAGAACACTATCCACTCTGCTGAAACAGTTTTAATTTTTCTTTTCACGCACGGGTTTTCCATTTCACAGAGAAGTTTTGGTAGTCAATTACAACCTAGATATTAAAGTTGGAATGAAAAATTCAGACGTATTTTTTTTTAAAACGTCCAGGATTTTACTTCTGTTTGCGGGGTGAATTAAAACTACATTTCCACAGGTTCCAAACACAGTTTCTGTTCTGTGCTGTACTAAGATTTCCCTAGTGTTTTCTTTTGCAGGTTTCCTTCTTAGGTAAGACTAAATGCTGAGTAACCGTTCATCCCTCAGAAAGCTCCTAACTCTGCTTCTTCCCCTCCTCACCGCCAAACACCGGAGCCTCTCCCATCGCACAAGGACCGCGCCGCGACCTGCGCCG
>NW_009647739.1:807081-815796 GCF_000708025.1 Charadrius vociferus
TGTGAAGCTGTTTCGCTGGTGGGTGGAGAAGGCTGGTGAGAAGCGCGCGCTGGACAGAAAACTTCGTACAGCAAAACAGGTAAATGATGTTACATTACTCAGTGGCAATTCGTATGAGAGTTCTAAAGCATTATGCTTGTCAGAGCTTTTAAAAATATTTATCCCCCTCACGTAAACGGGGATGGAGACACAGAGTGACAGAAGTTCGCAGTAAGGACAAGAGGAAGAAACCTGTCTCCTGAAGCTAGCTTTAATATTTTATACTTGTTTAAATATAAGAATTCTTATCCTGTTCCTGAAGTCAAAATCTAATACCTGGTTGAGTCACTGTCATTTTTTTCATTGCTCCACCCTCTGGCACTGCCTGAGAACCCTCATACTCTTTGGGGTTTTCTTTGAAAACACTCATTCTCTGAAGACTTTGTAGAGAATGGGAAGGTGGGGGGAGAAGAGGAAAGAGATTTCTGCTTTTGTTCTCTATGTGCTGCTAAATTATAGTGCCTAGGGGATGGTTATGTGATGGAAATCAACTGTGATGGAAATTGTGGGGCTGTAGTCTTCCACAAGTTTGAGAGTTTAATGCTTAACATATATTTTATAATAAGTTCTAGTGCTTATTTTTTATTATTCCATGTTTTTCCCTTGACATCAAAGCTCAGATAATGCAAATCTAGTAAAATGTGTAGATAATGATATTTCACCTCAGTTTTACAGACTTACTACCATAAAGTGTATATACCCTGGAGTGGAAAAGGAAATGTACAAAGATGAGAGATGCTTAGAAATTCTCTCAAGGTAAACTAAAGGGGAAAAGGCACAATTTTTTCCCAGTAGCATCAAAATAAAGCAACCCAGTGAAGCGCTTGATCACTACAAAACAGTAGCTTTAAAAGTTTTTAACGATCAATTTGTAACGTCTTCTAGCTCCACTGAAACTAAAATCCTTTCTTCTCAAAATACTCCCATGCATGAGATCCTTTCTGACTGCATGTGAACTCATCAGATGTAACACAGAAATCCTGTTATTCCCTCAACCATTTCCCGGGTAAATGCCCTTAGGGTTGGGACTATTGAAGACTGAGACATCTCAAAGAAGATGTCGGGGAACAGCAAGGGAAACCTGGCCTAGGGAAGGAACGAGAGGGCTCGAGAACAATAACACAGCAGAGGCGGTGGCTGCAATGGCACGTTTAAAGGAAATTAGATTTCCTAATGCTTAAGACACAAGGTCCCAGTTTGAGCCTGGACCCAAAGTCACCTAACAGCTAGCGTCTAAGGAAGAGACCAGTTATTTGTTCAGACTGTGTCTCAAGGCAGCCAAAACAAGTAGCTCAAGATCTGACTTAAATGGCTGCAAATTCCTAAATTCCAGTCCCAGAGTTTGTTAGCCATGAGATACTGTGACCGAAACATGGTGTGTCCAGGACCATAGCAAGGTATGGACTACTTATTAGAATAAATTAAACAGTTTGCCTGAAGGAGACGTTCATATAGGTCCTTTGCTCATCCTTGCACAATGTTTGGTCTAAAATTCATTAGTTCGTGTACTGAAATGGTGTTTGAGAGAAAGATTAGCATGGCTTCATGGACTATCCCTGCTATTAAAAATAGTGCTACAGGAATATTGTGTTTATATAGATACTATGAACAATGAAAGAAACAAAAAATGTATTTTGACAAAAGGTCATGTGAACTGAAGCATTACTAGCTACAGAACAGTAGCAAAACACAAATACAACTTGCAAATCTTTGTGGAATAATTACTAAAATGATCAGTAATACAGCATTGTTCACACATTAAGGAAAGGCATAAAATCAAAAGGTTTCTAGGGTAGAATACAGCTGGTATGCGAAGAATCCGCTACATCTGCAATTCCCTGTACAATATTGCTTGCAAAGCAACATGGGGAGTGGAGTGGGGTGGAGACTCTAAGGCCAAACCCTGTGATAATCCAGCAAATATAGGAATGAGATGGCACTGTGGAACTCTAAGAAGAAAAACAGTGCGGAGGATGGAGCGGAGTGGAGACACTGCAGCCAAACTCTGTGATAAAATGGAACCCTTGAAGGTCATATGGAACTGATAAGCTGCCTTCTTGTTACCCTGAGCCAACAATCTGTCATTTTGTTTGATGAAATGCTGTCCTTTAGTGAACTTTGCTCATTATAATGTCATTATAATACCAAAACACACCTCCATCCCAAAGGTTACCCGCCTCCAAAGTGCAACCACTCCTCCTTGAGTCTGTGCCCTGAATTTGTCATAAACTATACCTTTAAGTGAGAGGTGAGAAAATTTTACACCAATCATAATGAAAGTATTTATGACTACAGTCACTCAAACTCCACCTTGAAGATAAAAATTGCCCAAGAAAGGGGGGATGTTAGGGAAGACACCATCATGAAGAAGTCAAGGAGGACTCCATCAAAGACTGCCTTGACTTCGGGGATCAGTTGACAGGCTGAGCCTTTCTTCCCCCCCCGTAAGGATGCTTGTGGGTAAGATTCGAACACTTGGTTATACCAAGTGCTTCCCCGGGAAACTTAGAAATCTCTATAGAGTTGGTTTATAACTTAGTGCATTTGTAACCGAGCTATATTAATAACATCTTTAGTATTCGCACCGGCTTTGCAGACAGTCACTATCACTGGCAATCCAAAAGAACTTGTGTATCTGTTGCTTAAATAAACTGCACTGTGTAGGCAGCTAGTTGTTTGGGTTTCTGATTGAACGTGACTAAAGAGTGGCCGTGCTAATTCATGAACACGACTGGGCTGAAGGTGTAGTCCACTATTAGTGTATCCAGAACCATAACAGTTTAACATATTAAACGTGCCTGGACATCACTCAGAATTTAAACCTAGCCGCACCTAGCCTCCCACCTCAGTGAGGAGTGTTAGAACGCAAGGGTTTTTTTTCTGCCAGAACTACTTTGCCCCTTAACGCAACAGAAAAATGTATATATAGATACTATGAACAATGAAAGAAACAAAAAAATGTATTTTGACAAAAGGTCATGTGAACTGACGCATTACTAGCTTTACACAAATTTACTCAAATGCAACTTGCAAATCTTATGTCCTGATTTTAGAGACTTATCCCAGCGTTGTACTCAAGGCTAAAGCTAGGCTAAGAGATAGGACTTTACCATCTGCTACAAATGAACTTGTTGAAATGAGCCTTTTCCACAGTGCATTACTAATTCTCACTGACATGTCACCTTTTGCTGCCATTTGCTTTAGTTTAAACCCGGAATCAAGCTTTCAGATCAAAATAGCAAATGTAATTCCTCTGCTCTGATACAAATAATTCTATAAGGAAAGGCATTTGCCTTTTCCTCTGTTTTGGTATGATTCTACTTTAGAAAAGTAGAATTGTCATGTCCAGAGTGGATGTCATGCATGGCTGTGTGTCAAAGGAATTCCTCTCTTCCAGAAGACCTTATACAACAGACTAATTGAAATATTTCTAGGTGAGTAGAAGGGAATTACACACCATGATTTATGGAGAAGAAGCAGGTTTGTCTAATCACTAATTTTTTTAAGTCATTACATTTCTTGTGATCCACTGAGCAAAAGTATTTACATAACTAGGTTTTAAATGCAAATCAGATAAAGAATTTTACTAAGTGGATGATTTGTACAATACAGCCTCTAGGTCTCTTGCAGAATTACTTTGATGAAGAAATGTTCCTTTAATTACGCTGAAGGCCGATTACCCCATTACAGCCACATTGTTTTGTGAATTGCATATAATTTTGCTGTTTCCAAAGATTCCTTGCCATAATTCTGAAGAAAACGCAAACAGCAAGCAGACGCTTGAGACACATTAAGCAAGAGATGAAGATCTTTAGTGAATTCAATTTAAGCTGTAACATTAAAGTGATTTTGTTGAATAAAACATAATGCAATAATGAGCCTGTGTATGTCAACTCTGCGGAGAAGATAATAGCTGGAGCGCTAGCTTTCCTTTCCTCTTTTCTAGACTCTTCTTGTCTCTTGACAAATGTGTCTAAGAAAATGCTGCAAACAGAAACCTTTTCCCGTATGCTTTATTTCAGTTTAAGCATATTCCCTACAGTTGTATTTCACAGTTGAATAAAGTGTTAAAGGAATTAATTTGTCAGCTTCACAGCAACACTAATGAGATTACACAGTATATATTTTTTTACCCATTTATGCCTGATGTTAGGGATAACATAATGTATAGATCACTCTAGGTCACTTAGCAATGCTTGCTGCCTTTTTACAGAATGAAGATTTACAAAGTTATGCAATTAAAGTGAAATAAAAATCTCAGTTATACTCTGTACAATTTTTCCTCATTCTACTTTCTGACATCCGTCTTTATAGATAACTGCACTGAATGCAACAAGGCTATGCACCCGTTGTGTCCCGAGTAAGGATTACACGAGACACAAGGCTTGAAGTTTGGAGCTCGTGGTTTCTTACCTCCTCATGGAGGTGCTCAAATCTGAATTATGTAGAAGCGGGTCTTTTGTGACTGCAGGAACATTCATCTTTACCAGAAACAAAAGGAAGATAAAAAGATAATATTAAATAAACCAAAAACTAACAGAGTTACTTATTCATTTTAGCTTCCACCAGACCTGTTCTAATTTCCATATGGAGTTAACCTATAATATCAGTTAAGTACAGCAGAGCTCTCGGGTTTTTCTTTTAAGACCTACCAAAACATCCATAATCTGTTTTTTGTAAATGTATAGGTGACTCCTGATACTTGTATCTGCACTGTTTTTCAGTTATTTCTATCTTGGGCTTTTATAGATTTTACAGTTTTAGAACAACTCTATGCTTTGGTGATACAAAACCCTTTGCTACAGAAAACTCCCTGGATTCTATGATTGTAGTATACTGGCAGCATTTCAGCTTTAAAGAAACACCACTCATTTATTCATGAAGTCATCATTTTATATGGGCAAAGAAATGTAATGAATCAGAATCTCAGCTATTCATCATTTAGAGGGGTGCCTCACCTTGTAAATTTAAGTTGTTTTAATAGTTTGGCACCATTTTGTTTAGTCTTCATTGAATGACAAATAGCAAAGAACAACAGCCAAGCGTATACATCACTATATATATGACTCAAAGGAAAAACTGAGAATGAAATGTTTCATAAAGACAAAGCAGCAACCGGAACTAGAAGAAAACACTGGGGGGGGGAATGAGGCGGACATCCTTTTTTGGTTTGGATTTAGATATTACAAAATACTGTGCCATTGGAAGATAATAAAAGCCCTTGGATCTGCAGGACAGTTCAGTCTGGAAGTTGGGGGCTACCCCAGGTGTCTCTGGCATATCTGTTCATGGCAGAGCTGAACATCTGTTCATCATTGGGAGAAGGCTGGTGAATTTGGTTGCACTAGTGACACAGTGTTTTTGCCATTGCTGCAGTATGGTAGCCGAACACACTGAGACCTCTTCCCACGCTCTTGTAAAAGGTGTGCAGGGACGCTAGGCGAGCAGCAATTACAGAAGAGCTTTAGAGCTGATCAAAGCGGTCCTTACAGTCTTGTTTCCTCTTATCTCCCATTCTGTTCTCCTTGCAACACTCATTTCTTTGCTGTTTTGGTCTGCAGAGTTTAATCTAATCTTAAAAAAAAAAAAAAAGGAATAATTTAAATTCTGGGTTACTGAGAACAACTTTATAACTTAAGTGGGGCAATAGGTAAGAGATTATGAATTCCAGGGGAATTCTTAGGTTGTGCTAATTAAAAGAATGAAGATAAAGCACGAGAAATGATTTGCACTACTAAGTGAAGGTTATAGGAACTACAAATGATAGCATGTATGTTACTTCAGTAGAGGAGTAAATGAATGAGTCTACATTCTCCTATCTCTATACCTTACTGCTCAATCCTTAATGAGGAACAGATCGTGCTAGATTGTAGAGTTGGATGGAAAGTGTCCATTCCCATCTCTTGAGTCAGAAAAGTACTACATTTTCAAAAGGTAAAGAAGGAAGGAACAGTTTTCCAACAGATGGGTTTACCACAGGAAGGTTAGCTTTAAACTGCTGTCTGTGTCATTAGATCTACTGTGCTCATTACCTCAGATGGTAGCAGAAAAGAAACCTCAGCAATGGCGTAATAAAGGGATGAGATCTGGGCATTAACCCCTTCTAAACAAAACATTGGAAACACTACTCTGTTTCCTGCCCCTATACCATTTTTCATTACCTGACTCTTCCTTTCTCACTGACCTGTTCTGAAAATCCTCCTCGTGTTGTTGACATGCAGAACAGTGAATTTGTGCTTGTTACACACACAGTGGCTACAGCTGTGTTCAGAAGTTGTATTGGGACATGAAAATGGCTCAGTAGCTGCAGGACAGAACATCTATGCAATCCCTAATTGTTCGTGTGTGACTTTTGTTAGTTGTGTCTTTCCTGACCTTGCTTTATTGTGGTAGCCCCAAGTCGAGGATTATTGCTTGCACTTTGATGACAGATGGTGTAGATCTAGTGGGGTGTTGCACAGTAATATTTTTTTTCCATCTTCTAACTCTGCAACTGACTGATGTAATAGTGCCCTTTATCTTGTACTTCCCCCTGCTTCATTTTATCATTTTTAGACCATTTCTCCAATATTCAAGGTAGTTCTAAACTGCTGTCCAAAATCTTTGTGGCTGTACTGAACATTTCTTCTGATATCTAGGTTCCAACACGTATACCAGGAATGAAAACACACTATAGAACCGAGGCTGTTTGAGTGTCCATCCTTCTGATGAAAGAAATACAGAATGGAATCTGTACTAACAAAGTAATATCAATGTACTGGAGTACTTTTTCACAACATCCACAAATCCACCTTTCTCTATCTTTCTCTTAATTCATTCACCCTACTGAAAATGCAGTAGTAATGGCATCAGCATGCATGTCTTTCATTTAAACTCTATTATTCATATGTAACAAAAGAATTCAACTATTCATAAGATTTAAAAATCTAATAATAAAATAAAATAAAAAAAAAGTCCTGAAAAAGAAACCCTGTGTTCAAAAGGAATCAATCACATCTATGAAAGCAGAAAATTGGCTGCAGTTTGTGAAATAATATTTAGCAATCTGTTTTTTGTAGAAGGGGACCTTCAAACTAGAGGGATCCAGTGGTGGTTAGTATTCTACAGCAATGTGCAGGACTTGACAGAATATAAAGAATTTTTAGAGACTGATTATGCATTCTTTTTTATTGGTGCCATGTTTGTAATATTTGTTTGTCCCTGGCTGATGCCACAGTAGGTTATATAAAAAGAAGTATGAATAATTTATAAAAGAACTTGGTAGTCATCAAAGAGCATTGCTGTGATGATGTAGTATGTATGAAGGCCTTGGATAATAGATTACAGTGGAAGACATTGGAAGGATACACTTTGGTCTATGTTTTTTTTCTGCATTTCTAGAAGTCTAGGCACTTTAGACTTCTTAAGCTGCAAAAAGAAAATTTCCAAGTAAAAGCATTTTGAAGGTCTATAGTTTCTCCAAGTCCTTAAAACAATGAACTTTATGATAAAGATCACAGAATTTATATATTGTCTTGGTAGGTTCACTTAGATATGACCTGAGGCCTTTCATCAGAAAGATGTAAATTCTGTTTGTAAGTCAGTCTAATCTGTAGATGGATGATTAATCATAATAAGCAGGATTACATTTTTTTAAATCCATGTTATTAGCCTAATTTTAAAAGGGAAATAAAACACTGTGGTGGTTTCAGTTCTGCATCTCCACATTGGAGTTTCACAGAACCAACTGCTCCTGTCATTCAGAACAGTAAGAATGAGAAGGGCTTTCACTTTTGGACCATTGAATGCAATGGAATTATTATTTGAGATGAGAATCTGGCTGCATATAAAGTATCTTTTGTTGGGACAAAAGCTGAAGCTACCTAGAGGGAGGTTCATAAGAATCCCCTTTCTGGTTCTTTCTATTTTGAACCATAGGAAAGAGGTGTGGCTCAATCAAAGGCAGTAGTTCAGAACTTCTGAGATACATTAACCAAAAGATGACCAGAGAAATCATGAAACTTTAGAGTCTGTATCTATTCTAAATTTATTGAGAGGATGTTAAGACATTTCTCTGTGCCAGTACCATTCTGTGTAACTTCAGCGAAGAAAATGTGATCCTTTCATTAATGATTCAAAGTGGCTAAGGCTATTTTGAAATAGATCGATGATCTGTGAAAACTGACACTTTGGACCTTAGAAATTCAGGCTTTGCTCAAAGTTAAGTTAAGGTTGCCTTAACTTTTCTTCATGCAAATGTTAAGAAAATTAGCAGGCTCCTTGAACAGAAGCATGAGACAGAACTATATTTTAAATTGGTGGTGTGGTGAACCTGTGTAAGTGGATCAGAAGTTCGCCTACTGTATACAGGCAAGAATAAGAGGTATCAAATAAGTGGGCTGAATTTTAGCTATTACCAGGTGGCAGATAGCTTTGTCCAAGCTATTAATGTCAAGCAGAGGTCAGAGAATCCTTCTGATCTTCTCAGACTTCGCATGATGTATCGCAAAATGGCATTCCAGCAATCATGGAGCATTGGTAGCTGAAGTGGATAAAGAATAGCAACAGCAGAGAATCCAAGCCAGTATTTTTTGAGCAACAAGTATTAAAGACTAGGAGACTACTGCCTCTGTAGCAATAGCACCATGTTATAGAATAGAAACACTTCTAAAGGGAAGGATTTCGTAAGCGAGACAG
>NW_009647739.1:815830-873923 GCF_000708025.1 Charadrius vociferus
AAATGTAAATCTGAGCTGGTTTGGTAGAATTAATGGGCTTGCTTTTAAGCACATGTTTTAAACTGTCTAGAATACAATTTTTGAATACAAGATGGATCATTCTTACTGGTCACAGCTATGCTATCTGATATATTTGGGTTTTCTTTTATTCCTGAAGACATCTTCAGCACAAACAGGTTTCTCTTCTTTAAAAAATCTTGTATTCTCACCCTTAGTCCTGATAGCAGGCTAAGCGAGAAGTGTTCTCTGAGTTTACTTCCATATTCATCTGCCAGTATCTGACCATCAGGCAGAATTTTTCCAACAACAATGGGCGGTCTCTCTCCTAAACTTACATTAAGAAGAATCAGACATCCATATGCACATTCCTGCATCTGCCTGGAGTATTCGGTGTGGATGATCGTAGAAACGTCTACAGGCGGTTACTGGGACCATGCAGAGATAGCCTTGGAGTCTTTCTTTTAAAATTACTCTATAAAATAGCATTCTCTTCTCATCTGTGGAGTCCCAGTATATATCATACGTTGTATATAATCTTGAAATGCATACATTTTTACCTTCTGAAAAGCAGAGAAGTAAACCTATCTTCATGAGCACACTTTACAGTTACAGAAGGCGTTCAAGTGCCATAGTGCTGCATATAATAAGAGACTTGAGAATAAAAAATTAGTGTTAGTGATCTCTCAATGATTTCTTCAGCCACAGGCTGTAACCTCATGTGTGGAAGAAGTTCTCCCCAAACTGGCTTTACTGCAACTCCGCTGAACTTGGCTTAGTTTGTAAAGAAACAGAGAACGTAAGGTCATGCTTTAAAAATGACAGTAGTTGACAGACAGAGGTGAACTTCAGAAAAACAAATATGCAGTTCCCATGTTAGTGGCCTGAGAAATAGTCAGATTTGAAAAAAGAGATGAGTAAGAAAAAACCCATGATTTATAATAAGAATTTTCCCTTAGCTGAATGCTTGCGTGTATTTTCTGGGCTCCAGTAGGCTTTTAATACTACAATTTGGCTCCTACACCTGCATAAATATTTCAAAGCATGCTTACTTCTTTCCTGTTAACTCAGTTTTTCTTAAAATCCTTCTAGATTCCATTTCTTCTAACCTACACTCTCTTTCCTTATTTCCTTACTTCTGGAAGATCTAATATGGAGTTCATGAAAAGCAACTGCTATATACACAGCACAACTCTCAAAAACGTCTCACCCTATAGAAAGGTTTCTTTGTTAATTGTAGGTCCTGTTGTGTCTTTTGCAAGACTCTCTTGTTTACTGTGCTTGGGATTATTGGACCAGTTTGAATTATTTAAACATTAATTCAACCTAGAGATACAAACAGGAAAATATTAATCGTCACTAGAATATACATTGGGCTTGTTCCCAAAATCAAGACTCCCAGATTATCTTTTGTCGCTGAATTGCTGGTTGTATCTCTTAGAGATTTCTATAAAACAGTCTACTATTTATATAAAGATACCTTATTTTGCTTCTCTTACTTCTACTGAATTTTGAAAAAAAAAAAAAAAGAAAACCCAGCCAAACAAAAACACTAGGTTTGCTCTATTTATGATTCTAGAAAACACACCAGAAATTAAGAGGGTTTAAGCAAAAAAAAGCCTCCTTTTTTTTTTTTTTTTTTTTAAATCTTGTGGACAGGGTTAACAAAGTGCCTGATTTTCTAAAATAAATATTCTTTATTAGCTGGATTAGTTGGGAATAGGTCTCATCCAGAAGTAACAGAAATACATTCACAAATGTATATTACAGCTTCCAAAGGTTTTTGTCTTCCGAAGTCAAGTTGTCATTGACAAAATGAGGTCCCTGCAGCCATTTTGTGGAGCAACAGTGACATTTAGTGGCCACTGAAGCAATTCCTAAATCCTGTTGACCCTTTGTTGTCTTGTTGACCCGGGGAATGTTTAGCATACGCTGTCACCTTCTCTGTGATTCACAGTTAAATTCCCCTTCCTTCTATCCCCATCCTTTTGTATATTGTAATGTAATATTTGTAAAGGGGTAAAAAGCTATTGTCTATAATAGATTACCACAGGCATTTTAACAACATAAATTTTTGTTCTGAGGGTCTTCCTTGAAAGTTAGCTCTTCTGCATATCGTAACACTTAATAAAAATTAAATAAATTCCAGCTTGTTTAGGAATCAGACCAAAACAGTGCATTGTACAAATCAAATTGCAAGCATTAGATAGAACCATTATTTCCCTTAATTTTCGCTCAGTTATCTCAACATTCTGGTGTTAAGCTCAGATCGTTCATTTGTAGTTTTGCTTTGAACTGTGAGCAAGACATACTTGCTTCTTCAAAGGCCTTGTTTCCCACTTCACTTTATAGGAAGTCCTTTCTCCCAGATCTCTGTACCCCTATTGATACAATTTTAAATTGTGTCAGCAGAACTCTGCAAACTAAACTGGAAGAGGAGCAGAGCTAAAGTTCTCCTAGCTGGCATGCTATAACACCACAAGCTGCTCCCTTCCTGACCTTGGGAGCCACAGGCTCAGGAACTTAACGCATCACTTACTTATTCTGCAGCACAATCCAAGCCATGGTCTGTCTTTAAGCACAGAGTGAATACCCACGTCTAATAGCCAGTACAATGGTTCAAAGTTATTCTGTTTTAAAATATACATTGGTTCCTTCTGATGTAGGTTTTAGGAAAACTTATGCAGAGCACCAGGAGAAGAAATGATCATTGCTGAGAGCATTCAGCATAATGCTTCAATACTAGCCCACCAAAGTACCTTCCTGAACCTACATGCTATTCCTCACATTTCTTATGGAAGTTACAGCCTCCACCTAAAGTTTCACTCCCTCACATGTAATTGTGTGTACATTGCTATGTATTGTTAGATGCCATCTAGACTTCACTACGTATATGGAAGCAGCCTCAGTGAAGAGTTAATATTGCATGTGAAATTAATCATATGAGTTCCTTTGGGATTACAAGCATTAAATAAATATGAGTGATTGTTCTCCTTTGTTTTACTCTGATTTCAGGGATTCCGTATATTTTAACAAAGGAGATCAGGTGTTTGGTAATGACCATACAAACATTAAAATGACATTTCGAGCTTTTGGCCTTGTTTTTAGACAGAATTATTTCGCTTAGCCTATTGACAGTATCCGCATATCTGCTGATGCGTAAACTCCTGAGAGTCCATCCTGTGTCCCATACTGGGACTCTCTAATACTCATAGAGAAAATGCTCATTGAAAGACCAACGGAGAGAATCAGACATTCAGCTAATGTGATTTTGAGTACCACAGCAGCACCTCTTGTTCTCGTCTTGTCTGTATTATACACTGCCATTCAATGGAAGGAGCAAATTGATACCTACGTAATTGGAAACATTGACAGAATATAGATGAGAGTCTTGGGAGAGAGTGCGATGAATAAAACACATAGTTTTGCTATTGGACTAATTATGGGAAAACATATCTTTTCCTGTGTCCACTCATTTCATTGAGCACTTAATTCTTTGTTTTCCCACTTAAGGCAATATTTGCACGTAGTGTCCCAGTTTGGAGAAAGCTTCATATTACCTGTATGCCCAAGCCCATAAGCAGCTGCGAAAGCATGGCACTGCAGTTTTTCCAGCCATGTACTAAGGTTATCCTTCAAGACTCCTGAATTTAAAGGGCTATTTCAGGGATGTATTATCTGTCCTGACCAAACTTCTTCCCTATAAAGAGCTTTGAAAATGTTTTATAGATTTAACCACAGCCAGGAGTTTCTTGCAGGTAGTGCTATATTTTCTGTTTGAAGAACTTACAATTGTGCTTTAATATAGTACTTCTCCCGCTAGTCATTTATTTTCTTCTGTCAGCCTTGTTCCCAACTCGTAAACAACAGCAGTAGTTGGTATGCCACTGAAGTGCAGCGTAGAGATATCTGATTCAGGCAGATCAACATAGCTTATTTACCAGCGGCAGGAAGCTCAGCAGCTTATTTATGCTGATGCTCAGCTATGTTAGTCGACACTGAACTTCGCATTGCCCAACAAAATAGTTGCAGGATCATATTATTCACAACCAGCTCAGCTAACTTAAGCTACTTTTCAACAGCACTGCAGTCACGTGTCTCCAAAAAGAAACTGATTTTGAACTATGAGGAAGATGGAATAAGAGCAATCGCTAGAAATGTTTAAAATAATGAGAATGAGCTGCATACTGCTTTCCAAAATATGGGTTTTTTTCTCCCTCCTATCCCATGTAATGGCTTCACAATGTTTGTAAATTCTTAAACAAATGTTCTGTAATAACAACAAAGTTTTGCAGAAGTCTACAGAAGACAGTCTGCAAACCTGTTGGCCAATTTTGTAAGGCTTCAAGTATTCAGCTAATCAGAGGGAATATCTTCTTCAGTGATTGGATTCAGATAAATTACCTCTTTCTAAACTACTCACGTTTATTCACATTCTGCCACAGCTTGGCAGCTTAAACTTAACACAAAACATTGGTAAATAAATCAGTTATTCAAATGTTTTAGCATCCACCAGGATATCTAAGAATAACAAAGACTATGATAGTTACATAAAACCATGTCCACTTGCTTTTCAAATATGACTGAAAGCTTTCTTTTCAAATTGTCACCTGTCTTCTCTTTTCTGTTCCTTCAATCCATTTTCCTTGCAAATAGCCACATGTGAACAATGCAAATTGAATTTGGTATGGCTTCCACAGTATTGCTTATTTGCAGTGATAAGAGCCATAAATTATTTTCAAGTCCTTTTCTATAATTCACACGAGAACCAGTGTCGCTATGTGTTTTTTGCCTAAATCTGTGTTCCAGGACTAAGGTGGCAGTTCTTCATGCAGTTCTTCATCCGTTCTCTCAGTTACCTGTCAAACCTCTTCTCTCTTTTTTACTCATAAAAGGTGAGCAGGCTACTTAATAATCTGGTTTCCTACAATATCAATGATGCACTTTGCCAGGGCAGCGTTACCTGTTCTCTAAAGTAGAACAGATTCCTAGCCAGACCGCTCTGCTTCCTTACATTGAAACTTGAGTTTTCAGTTTCATGTCGCAGCAAACCCAGAAGGCACTCTGGAAGCACATGTTCATCCATTTTTCCCTTAAACTTATTTTATTTGGCAAGTTTTAACAAGGCCCTCTAGTTCACATTTTGTATCTATGCCTTTTTATTGTTTGCATCTTACCTGAAAATCCAAGCAAAGAGAACAGGTCTCCATCATCATTGCTTTAGATACAGAAAAGATTTCCCCGAGACTCCAAGTTGTATACCAGCTGTCTCTGTATATCTTTTGCTGGAACATTATTCTTGGCTACCACAGTGTCAATAGTCCCAAAAGTCTGTCCCCAGATGCAGGACCATTCATCACTGAGAACAGTCTGTCAACTTATTTCACCTGATGCACATCTTTAAAATGATTTTCCTCAGAAAGAATTTATAAGACTGTTCTCATAAGGAAATCCAAGCAAGTATTCTTAGCAGTTATCTCTTTGGCTATCAGTAATTCCCTCTCAGGTTCTAGCAGCGCACATTTCAAACCCATTTCTGAGTGACTATTTCATATACATTCTCTCTTCCTGCAACTAATTGCATAGCTCAACTTGGTAACTACTTCTTCCCCAGCACACTTGTTTTTTCTCAAGCTGTCTTAACCAGTTCTGTGATTTCCACTCACCTAGCAAAGCTGTTACATGTAATAGTTAGCCTCACAGCTAAACTTGCTGTGATTTACTAAGAATGTAAACAGACCAATCAGATTTGCGTATTTTGCTTTCATATCCTTCTAAATTGGGTATTCCCTGAGGAAATGTTGACAGCAAGCCTCATGTGTGTAAACCTCCTTTTGGGTTTTGAGCAGTATTTTTTTTTTCAGAATAGTAGCAAATAAGTCAACTGTTTTCCTTACCTTTTGCATTACTGCTGATTTCCCTTGTTTTACAAACTGAATTGTTGCAAATATGTTTGGCAAATGTCATGACCTATTTTAGAATTCCTCTGTTCAGTCACACATATTAGAAACAGAACTATACTCACAGGCCCTAGGGCACTCAGTTTTTCCTCTTCCCGCTAGTGGCAGCTTTTTTTTTCTTGTGAGCTGCTACAAAAATTGTTAAAACTATGGCAAATGCCATGGTTTCTCAGTATGTCTTTGTCTTTCCTTTGTGTATCTTCCATTGCAAAGCCAAGTCTACCCAAGTATTAATAAATCAATATATTGCAAATTTATTTTAGGAGTCCACATTTGTATCAAACATACCAAGCTCAATTCGGTTTACATATTCTGCCAATTTCCTTTCTGTCCGGCTCTCCACTGTTTCCTGGCAAGGTTAAGCTGGTGGGTGACTTGAAACAGCATGGCAAGGGCTGTACAGTTTCTTTTTTTCTGGGTGCAGATTTTGAGTATCATCAAAATTATAGTAGTCAGGTTTGATGGAACAGAATCCTGTTTCTGTCCATCTCCTGAGCCAATGATGGTGATGCTGGTAGTAAACTGTGCTAAAGTGACCATCTGAACAGCTTTGCAAATTTTGCATTGATTTGTATAAGCAAAAATAATCCAGAATACCTCCAAAGTAGGCAACTGTTGGCAATTACTCATAGTTTCTTACTGATCCGCTTCCAGTTCTGACTGACTTCTACTGGTCTGTGAATTTTTAATCTTTTTTCTCAGTGTTTTTTCTTATCGCCTTAAGTTGTTGTTTTAACTAAGTCCAGTGCTATGTTTTCTGTTGAAAAATCAGGTTGCTTGTCCAAGATCACAAATCTGCAAGCAAGAAAAGAACTAAATCAGGTGTCTACATCCAGTCTTACTGGCATAACTACTGGCCTGAATTACTTGAAATACAAGACAAGCGTTACAAACCAAAGTTGATAGACAGGATGTTTATCTCTAGAAAGACATGCTTAATAACTTTTTTCTTTAGAAATACATGCTTAATAATGTAAAAATATTTCACCAAAAGATTAACGTAACTGTAATTGTGAAGGAAAAGTTATCGAAACATTTGTTTCATCAAGTTCAAAATTACTTGTATAGCTGATAACATTCTGAAAGCAAACCAGTAAAATTGAAAAAGTACTTCTGTCTCTTTCAAGCCAAATATTTCCATACAGCATTTCAAAATAAGGGAAAATCTCAGAAGGTATTTTGTCACTTTTATTCTCTTGTTGCTGTAATCCGAATAATCACTTCTATGCCAAGCCTCCTGTGTTACACAACTTAGCCCTGTGTATGCACTACCTTCAGCTTCCACCTCAAGTTTTCTTTAGATGCCATATGAATCCATTTCTATGCTGATGTTGTGCCTTAGGTGGCTATAATCAAGGAAGGAAATATAGTATAATGTTATTAAAATTTTCATTTTAGAGGCTTGCTGATAACTCTGGACAGCTGCAATCCTTATTATTATGGCAGGCTCACTCCACCTCTTTTATTGCTCATAACTGATTAACTGTGGTATGGGGCTGTATTCATTTTCCCTACCTTTGAAAAGGAGGCTGACGGGCTCACAGACAATCTTTGGAAAAGAAAACTTCTAGCTGTGTACCTGATCCCAATATATTTCCTGCCGACTGTATGCAAACTCTTTTCTGTGCATCTGTTTTAGTAATAAAGTGAATGGTATGAGGCATAATTCAATACAGATCATGTGGGTTTTGAGATACTTCTCAACTCATGTCTGAATATCATCAGAGTGTATGCACTCCCACGTTTATGGCAGCACGAGACATAAACCAGTGAAGAATCAGATATGCTACCCAGGCCGAACCGAATGATAGCTCAAAACTCAGTATTGCCTTATTTATACCTTCTTAGTACAACAAAAGAACAGATTTTTTTCAATTGACAATTAAATTTTTTCTTTCTTCTGCAAATACTTATTTTGCTTTCCAGCAAAAGCACAGTATCTTATTGCTAATACTGTTACTAAATACATCCATGTTTTCCTCTTGGACATTGCATGCATTTCACAGCAATTATGAAGTTACTCACCACAATACCCACCTTTTGGTTCTCAGTACAGACATTTGATAAAAGTAATAGGAGATTGGGATAATGAAGAGCAAGAAGATGGAAGCTTACCTGAAAGACATGAAATACTTTCAGAGAACATCCTTCTCCTTGGAAGGAAAATACATGTTTGGGAAACATACAGAAGCATGTGACTTTCAGTGAGTCCCAAAGATGGGAGGGAAGAACAAAAAGGAAGAATGGAAGGGACAAAAGAAGGAAGGGAGGGAGGGAGCGACGGAGGAAGAAGGGAACTGAAGGAAGGATGGAACAAAAGAGGACAAAGAATGAAGAAAGAAAGGAAGGAGGAAAGCAAAGGGAGAGCAGAGAACGCAAAGGAAGGAAGAAGTGAAAAAGAGGGAAGGAAGGGAGAGGATGGAAGGAAGGAGCAAACTTTGGGCCATAGCTGCTTGTGCTGTTCCTGCATGTCTGAGAACCTGGAGACCTGTGACTAACTGAATACTAATTTTATTCTTTCATAAATAAATAAAGATCCTTTCTTTCCTCAGAAAATATGGACTAAACATGCTTTGACAGATCCCTTTAGTTCACCACTGAAAAGAGTAGGCATGTATTTGCTATTAAAAGGTATCAGAAAGGAAATAACTTCTTAAAGAAATAAATCCTCCTTTCTAAGGTGACAAACTGTAAGGAGGAGGAAGAGGTTTTAGAGGAGAGGTTTCTAATACTCACTTTCATCAGAGCTAACAGTATTTGGTAAGATTTTGCTTTTTTTCCTCAGTATCTGTACAGTCATAATTTCATTTAATTTAATGATCTTTGGCAGAACATAAAAAGCTTCCACCTAAACTTTGTCTCCCTTGGCCTCTGAAGAAAGCAGCTTCACAAGCACAAAGGTAGCTGCTGCTGCAGCCTTGGAGCCAGCAGGCAGTTGGGGTTTCTGAGATGTCTCAAAGCTACGTCCAGGTGAAGAGCCTACCTTTGCTCAAGAGATGAGATGGAAAGTAATGGACCTTGGAAGATGGAAGGACCTTGGGATACATGTGCCAGCACCAAATCAGATCTGAAAACAGAATATCCTCCTCAGTAGACACCCAAAACAGCTGCCATAAAAGTAGTATTTGAAGATAAATTGGAGCACACAATTCCCTTCTGCCAGCCCAGAGGCACGCAGTCCTTCACCAGTCCTTTGTGCGAGGTCTGTGATTGCAGGTGTGCCTTAGTAATACTGGGGAACATCCCTGGTGCTTGGAAGCATCAGGATTTATCTAGTTGGGGGGATGCGCAGAAAAATGAGCATTTACAGCTATGTAAACTACATGAAAATATCCAATGAATTCTGTTTCCTCCTTATAGTGTCTTTGTTTAATACATATGTTTGCTAAGTGAGACAGGGTTATGCCACCTAGTTGAGTAGTTGCACAGACCGGTAAAGAAATGCTGGCACCAGATTACCCAGGCACTCCCTGTAGCTACACCCTTACAAACAATGTATACCCGTCTTTGGCACTGGTGCAGACACGCAGAGAAGCAGTGTTTGCAATATTCCCCCAGAATCTCCACTTAGCTCGCATCATGGCTGGTTCAGATGGGGCTCCCTGTCTAGGAAGGGAAATTTCTGAGCTACACAACAGGGTATGAATGTGGGAAAAGGTGAAAAGTATGAGCAAAATGTCACGGAGGCTCATCTGCTTCTTCCTCTGCACTCTGATCGCACCAGATCTCACAGGTAAATGGCTAAAATATCTTCAGTGGACTTAAGTTAGAAGACGAAGGCGTTGTGAGAAACAGTCTCTTGTCCTTTTGTTAAACATGCCTCTACAAAACTTAAGCCAGATAGTATGAGGTCAGGTGATCTTGAATTTTAATTCTTTGTCGAAAAGTAATACTAGAATAAGCACATGAAAAAAACAATCCATAAATTCTAAGTCTGCATGTCAATTCTGAAATCTAAAGGACAGTTTCAGTTTGAAGGAAATTAATTTACTAATACTGTGTTTGACTCTGCTCTTTTGCTGTTCTGTGAGAAGCTGAACTTTCAAAGTGCTCTTTTAATGCTGATCTCTTTGAGCACAGGGCATGCCCTGCCTGTGGAGTGGATGCAGGGTTAGAGAGGAGGGGTATAAAGTCTTAATTAACAGCTCAAAAATGTTTACTGAGGGTCTCCTTTACCCTGGGAGGAGGTTGTGCAATTTGTAATCTGCCTCTGCAAGTAAACACTAGGCTCCAAACACATCTCCTAGAAGGAGTTTGTCCTCAGGTCTCCTGACTGCACTTCAGTGTTTTTGTCATGGTCTGTCCTTTAGAAAGCAAAGAGGGCTTGCCCGTGTGCTTGCATTTTCCTCAGTTCTGTCTTTCTAAACGTGCTGAATTCAGGGTGTGTTTTGCTCCATTTTTTTTCTCTGCCTCAGAAAAAATAATTCTATAGCTTCCTTGGCCAGCAAAACACTTTTGGTCATTATTTATAGTTCTTAGTTGCTAGGTGTGGAAACCACTGACTCAGCGTCAAGTTGCATATGCGCTGAAAGTTTATTCTGTGCAATAGGGAAGATTATGACAAATGCTTTTTAAAAGATGCAAAGCTGAGCAACTATTCTTTAAAGAAATTTGGCTTTATTTTTACTGTATTTTTGTTTAACGCCTGGCTAGTTGTGTGATGTTTCTGCACAGCAGCCATTTTGCCTGTGTAGTGACTGCCAGCCTTGCTCAGCTGCATGCTCATCCAATTTTGTCTTCTACACTGTGACAGACAGTAGGAGAAAGGTGGGATAACTTACCCTGTGTCCCCCATTCTCTTGGCCTTGAATTTGTGTCCTACTTTCCTTTTTGAGCAAAGAACATTTTTTTTGATCAAATGTTTATGTCCAAATCTGCCCCTGCGGTCGTGCAGAGCAAACAGCAAGTTAGAAGACAGTGGGTTCCTATCTCGCCTGGGAGTCCAGGCTTTGTATCCAAGGTGCTGGGGAGAAAAACAGGCAAGGGAGTATGTACTAGGGTCTTTCCTTTTGCAGGCAGTTTGTGCAATTGGCAAATGCCAGAGCTTCAGGTTAGAGTTACAGCCAAAGAGATTGTTTAGCATAATTTATTATTGTTGTCTAAAATAATATGTTTCTAAGACTTTAAGATGTATGGCTTTCAACTTCACCGTTTATCTTACAAAGAAATTCCTTTAGCTTTTTGCAGTGTTACAGACATTACTCTATTTTTATTTTTTTTGTCACCAATAATTAGGGTTCAGAATTCCCTTATGAGATTGCCTTTCCCTGAAATTTCCTCAAATGCAGACAGGCAGACCATGCTGAAAAATACAGGAAGCTGTTGTCCTCCAGATGTTGTTCTCCAGATTAGAAAAACGAGATTAAATGGTACAAGGCTTGGAATTTAAAAGAATGCTTATCAGTACAGCAATAAGGAATGATTTCTCCTGCCAGAAAAAGCACGGATGAGGTAAAGCACTTTTGAACACCGTGCAACACTTATGCTGGAGTTACTGTTTCTTCTTATGTTTGTTGAGCCCCTGAAAAGAGAGGCTATTATGAGTAAGGATGTAATTTAATTAGTATTTTTGCAGTGTTCTCTTACATTGAACAGTAAGTAGTGGTGGTAGTAGTGATAAAGCAACAGCAAGTGATGATGAAGTAGTAGTGATAAAATGTTATGTGTGTTCTATATTCACAGAGAAAGAAGGTTATCAAAGTCTATTGGGATTTTATCAGGGTTTATTTAAAGCATTTTAAACTGAAAAATAACACAGACAAATGTACTGGACTTGATCATGAAAATTTTGGGTTTTTTCTTTTTTCAATTGTAGATTTTTTAAGTTCAACGCAAAGAGGAGAAAAACATTAAACAAGAGAAGTCATTCTAAATGGAAATCGATTCTTTGTGTAACAAATGAAATGGAATATATTACTGATAGGGTTGGAGGCAAAAACATGATTTACAGAGGAAATCTGGACATGTGTTTTTTGTGGCATGAGTGGAGATGTTAGGGTAAGAGTCAGTGCCATGGCTTGAAAGACTGAAGTTTGGCTTTTCCTGTGAGGCTATTTCCATTTTGCTTGTGAATCCAAAATCAAATGGAAGTGGTACGCAGCCCTGAGCTGACAGCCTCCTTGGTCCTGCGTGCTCTCCCTGTCCAGTTGTCTCCTGCACTTCGTATAGTTGTTGTTTCTTTTTCCTTCAAAATGCATAGACCAGAGTTAGTGGAGTATTTCAGTACTGAAACAACATATTTCACTGTTTATACTCAGTGCTTTCCCTGTTTATATAACCCAGAATTGTCTTTTCCCCCAGTGTTAAACATGTATTTGCTTACAATTGTTTTGTGGGCTGTTGCAACAGATGGATTGGAGAAGCAATGAATATAATTTGTTTGGATATGACACAGGATATGTTATGTCTACATCAACAGTATTTTGGAAGAACATGAAACACTCTTCCAAACTAAAGCTTTCAGCATGGGTCTGGGTCCCAGGCAGAAAGCAGGGAGGGGCATCATTGCTTTTACTGTTCAGGGACCCCATTTAATTTCTGTACTGGATGAAAAGATCTCAGGTTTTAGCTTTACATCTTTTTGATTCAGTCCTGAGGGCTGTCCACTGTGTTTGCAGTAGGGCATGTTTATGCAGTTACAAACATCTCTGTACATGCCATTAAGTGAGACATACTAAAGCTGAATCACTTTAGTGTATGTTATTTAATTATTTAACCTTACAAGCACAAAATCTTATAATTTTTACATGTAACAGCTACGCACACACATATATATATGTATACTTATGCTCACACAGATATCCGTTTCTATATTCTTTGATTATGAAAAGTAAAGGACATCTTTCTCTGGGGAGGCAGTTCCCTTCATCTGCAGGCAGATGTCCAAACTAGTGCACCATTCATGTGAACTGTATGTCCATAACACTATACCCCACCACCACCGTCTGACCTGCAGTGCTGGAGACTTAGTTTTCTGACACTGAAGTGCAAACACTCTGGGGCACTAAATGAGTGGCTGCTGTATGCTATAGGTTTGCCACAGGTTTTATATCTTATTTTTCTGGGAGAAGAGTTTTTACCAGTAGCAGAATTTGTGCCCATCCTGAATCTATTAATACAAACCAGAAACTTAAATCAGTGAACTTTTTTGATAGAGACACATACACTGTCATTAGGCCCAGAGTTTTTCCTAATGCAAGGAAGAAAGAAACTTTAGTGTCTTTGTAAGAACTTTTGTAGTTCAGCTGAAGTGAGATGACAGGTCTCACTGTCATGGTCACTGGTTTTGCCAGCAAACCAGGAAAACAGTGTACTAAGCTAAGCATAGACAGGACATGAAGATTGGTCTCAACCACATACAAAATAATCTTTGGGCCATTAAAAGATGGGTAGTCTAATTCAGAACTATCTTTTTCTTTTAAAATTGATTTCTAGAAAGTTTAATAAAATAGGGTTCAATACTGCTGGATACAAAAAATATATATCCAAAAAGTCCTAAAGTCAAAGACTGAAAAATTTATGAAACACTCCAGTGCAGTTGACCCCTGAGCTGGAACATCATTGTGCCTGTGTCATGTGGAAAAACGAGTGTCTGATTGTGTGTCATGTGACTGGAGTCTGCTACGTAATTCACATGCTTAGGTATGCCAACTCCCCAAATTAACACGGGAACCAAGAATACAAAGAAAAGTAGTAAGAAACAATCTGAATGTTGAGAAGCATGGAGATTACAAGAGACCAAGTGGGTGGTTGACTTGCAGAGTGAAGGTCAATAAAGACTTCTTTTTTTTAAAAGACAAAAAGTGGCTTGACAGTGGAATGGACTCCCCAGCTGGCCAGAAGTGATAGAAGTGCTGATATGGCAGACAGTGACTCTTCCACTATCTAAATGGCAAGGAAGAAATCTTCTCATCCCAGAGATAGATACCTGACTTTTAGTTTATAAAACGGCCGAGCACTGTGTCAACAGAGCCATATAACTTATGCTAAACAATCATAAAAGAGTTAGCATCAATGTTCTCCATATTGTTAGTGATCGTATAAAGATAGGAATACAGGGGATATTTTAAGGGCAGAAATAACAGTGATGTTTTTTTAATGCTTTAAAAGAATAATCATCATGAAAACATTGCTCATGGACTTGTCAAGCTGGTTTTGATCCTGGATAGAACAACTGATATTAACTGGTTAACTTTGTAAACACAGCTTAAAAGAAGACACCAGTTAAAGACTAATGGAAGATAGACCTTGTTAAGTGAAATAGATGTAATTAAACAGCATAATTACAAAATAATCTTTAGGTAACAGATATATTGTGGTAGAACAGTTACTTTCTTTCTGGGAGAGTGTTGAAATGACCACTGCTGCACTGGGTTGGTTGAAACCACTCCATCCATTCATCCCTTCCAATGGTTTCTTGGGAACAATTCCTTGTTGAGAATGTCATTTTCTTGGGACTGGAAAATAGCAGAACAGAGATAAGTCTGTTCCCATAGTGTAATGCAGGATGTACCCATGGGGAATCCTGCCTTCTGTGCTCTGGTCCAAACGCTGCTAAGGATTTTACATGAAGATGCCACAGGATAAAATTAATACACTGTAGGTACCATCCCCTACATACGTTTTGATGATCTCAGAGTGATGTAATAATTTAATTTATAGTCCATTGAATAAGTTTATTCTATTAAGGAGCACTTTGATTACAGAGTGTACAAGCACTTACATTATTAGAATCCCGCAACATGAAAAAACTGTACCAAAGCTAGGATATTCTACAGTGTCCACTCCAGTCAAGCCTGGAAAGAAGTAGCACATTTTGAACCACGGCATCCATTGGAACAGTCTGTAGACTACAACAGGATATCTGACTTCATTAAATCGAATTGGATGGCTTTGTAAAAGCTTGACCTTTCTCAGTGTTTTACTGATAAAATGAAAAACTCTGAAATAATGAAATGGCATGCTTTGCCTCTGTAAGCAGTGCCGGCCTAACTGCCCTGTCATTTGCTCTTTGGTTGTCATTTCTTCTTCTCTGTAAAATACTTTCAAACACTGAAGTGACATTAGTGAAATGAAGCACGTGTATTTCTGATGCAAAACACAGTTTTGCACTATTCTTCTAAGTTTATTTTCTAGTACGTTCATATACCTTTTTTCTTTTTTCTTTTGCTGGGAATTTTAGGTGAAGATGCTTTGTTGCCGGCACCTCAGAATATCTCTATTCTTTCTACCAACATGAAACACTTCTTAACTTGGAGTCCTGTGATTGTCCAGGGAGAAACTGTGAGATACTCTGTTGAGTTTCAGGGGTAACTTCTGGATTTTTTCTTCTTCTTTGCTATTTAACACTGTTTACTTAGACTTAAAATCCTGCACTGTTTGGACGTCTTGAGCACTATTCAATTCATAGCCGTAAGAGAAGTTTGATACTCTGGCACTGTTATTCACAAGTGGGAGGAAAACAAATCCTTTTGCTCCCATTCTGAAACTGTTTACAGGTTAATAGTTACCTGAGTAATCCAAGGTGTGCATTAAGCCCACATATGAAAGCTGCCTCCGTCCATAGAATTCAAAATTTAGGAAGATTAGCAACAGTTTACTTAGAAGAGGAAAGATAAAACATTTGAGATTTATTCAGTATTAATCTTTTAAACATTTAACACACATTACAGGGGGTTTCTGATACATCTTAAGCTATGACTTGTATCACAATATGACTTTGAAGTTCTGGTTTACCAAGGATGATCAAGTCAAGTGAGTGGGCAGGATCTGATGCATCAACATTGCGTTGTCTATCCCCACCTCCTACAATATCATGCTGCATTTGGCTTATGAACAAGCTGGGTCTGGGAGGTTTTTTCTAGATAAGATCTAAACCACACCCATACTGGTTTTATATACTCCCGGTATTCCAGCCCCATCCCAGTGCTGGTTTTACCTGGAAAGAAGTAGCAAGTAGTCTTAGTCCATGTCACAGATATATCTCCGATCAGGCTGTTGCCTGTCTGCTTCTTTAACTGTCTTTCTTTAACTCAGGGAGTATGAACGAGAGTACGCCAATGACAGCTGGATTCCCATCTGTGAATGTTCACTCATCACAGCCACAGTGTGTAACATCACAGAGGATATCTCAGCCACTGTGGCCTATAACCTGCGCGTAAGGGCAGATGTTGGTGCTAGAAGATCACAGTGGGGCACCCTGAAAGGTTTCTTCAATCGCATCACAAGTGAGTCCTGCTATTTGGCTTAAGCTACATCAGTCATGTTAATTTCTCAGAGTTCGGTGTTGAGGGATTGCTCAAAGGCATGTTTGTATACTGTGCATGTCACACAAAGCCCATAGCACATCCTGCTTCTCAGCTCCTCTCATGCTGGTTTGGGATGTTTTACTCTTAGACAGCCATGCTGTGTTCTTGGACATGAGTTCCTCCTGAGGCAGGGCCGAATTTGCCAGGGCTTGAATTTCAAGGGCTTCAAAGGTAGGTAAGAAGACTCCAGGCATTTCTTTTGGCAAGTTGGCTGCTCTCGCCCCTGATTTCAAAGAGTTCTGATCAGTCAGGGTTGCTGTCAATGCTCCATCTAATCCATGTCATCTAGTCACTTCTGAGGCTCCAGAATCTGATCCTATGGAATCCTATCTGATCCTTACTCTAGAAAATAGCCATGTCACCTTGTATCTGCCTTATGCTGTCCTGGAAATCCCACTCCCTTCCAGACCTGATTCCTTCCTCGCATGTTGTCAGATATATGAAGTAACCTCAGAAGACAAAATGAAAAATGGAAAGAGTAGCATTGCTGCAGTCCTAGCAATGCAGGGTATTTTATCCACATGCTTCCAACTCCTGCAAAGCTTGAGGCACAGCTCAACCCCTAGGATCATGCTACAGCCTAAAATTAGCATACTATTTCTTGTGTTTCCCTGGAATCATTACCTCTGTTCTCTGCCAGGTAGTCAACTGCTTTCAGCAAAAAAACCCCAACTGGTGGAAAACCTCTGTTGAGGTCACTATTAGAGTGCAACTCTCAGTCTGGGATAGGCAGTAGTCATCAGTTTTAGCCAAGGAAGAAACTGCTTGTCCGAGACCAGAGTAGACCCTATCTTAAACTTTCATCAGTCGTTGCAAGTTATCTACTACTTCATGAGTGACCAGTCCTCACTCATACAGAGCACTTAGTCAAAACGGTACCGTCAGAAGTGCCACCTAAGTTGGTCAGTGTGTCTCTTGGTGTAGAAGTGTTTTCTAAATGGTGCTTTAGATGAAAAATCCTTCCCTTTTCCAGGAGTTATGGTGGCACAGAGTTGAGCCAGAGACCACACTGTCAGGCAGAGGTAAGGGAAGGATGTTGCTTAGCTTGACCATCTTCATGAAGAAAAGCAGCAACTTTCTTATGGTATAGTGAAGTATTTA
This sequence comes from Charadrius vociferus, assembly GCF_000708025.1. Taxonomy (NCBI): domain Eukaryota; kingdom Metazoa; phylum Chordata; class Aves; order Charadriiformes; family Charadriidae; genus Charadrius; species Charadrius vociferus. The sequence goes on from NW_009647739.1 coordinate 833,196, forward strand.
ACAGCTTGCTCCTGTATCTTAGAGACCTCAATAGAATCCTCTGGCTAAGCTGTGAAAGTTTACAGGATACAGCTTACAATGGGCTGCAGAATGAATATGCATATATGGACAAATGTTTAAAGGAGAAAGAAAAGTCACTATATGTTCTTGTCCTTAGGTACTTTTACTGCTCACGTTCGCTTGTTCCTGCTTTCACACTTCTTGGGAAACCTGGCATTGAGTCTGAGAGGAACTAAGGAATTCTGAGCACAGACCATAGGTTCCGTATGTAGTTCATATAGTCAGGGCATCAGCACAGCCCACAGTACTTCTAGACTTAAATAACCCCAGTGTCAAAGCCTTAGGTGTAGATACGCATAAAGTATGATAACATGTGGACACTTTTAAAAGATCTTCCTAAAACTAACAATTTAGTCAGTCTTACTTCTTCATTTACCAAAATGCAAATAGTTGGTATCCAGTGGGTGAGTACAGAGATAAATGCTTCTGGTTGGTTAGTAGTTCCATCTCGCAATGTTCATTTGTTAATACATTAGCCCAAAGCTTGTTTTTAACCTCCAAATAATGTTATCACTTTTTTTTTTTTTTTTTATTTTGAGATATCATGTTAAGAAGATTCTCAGCTCTTCATTTAAAAGTATAAAGTAGTTTTCCAGGCCTCCCATTTGTGGCACACTCATCATGAACATACTTGGATTTTATGTTTTTGTATTGCACAGTATTAATGGCAATTCACTGGATGTAAGAGCAAATCCTATTAAGAACGTCTCTTCTGTATGTGACTATACATTGCTCTCATTCCTTTCTTGAAAGCCAGGTAGTTGAAACCAGTTTCAGCTACAACAGAGTGGTAAAGAATGGCATAGATAAGTAGTGCAAATATGATCGCTGTACTGCCTTGATTCCCAATTCACAAATGTACAGTGTGTAGTTTCATCCATGCTTGATTGATTCTGGTTGTTTCACTAATACCCCTCACAGCAGAATCCGAGACTGAACAAAACTTTGAATGTCAAAGTAAGCATGAAGCAAATCACCTACAGATTTACTTTCATACATTTACAAAAACTTAAGTCACAGCAGGTCATCAGCCCAAGTCTGTCTAAAACCATGGAGATACTAAAAGAAAATCAGGATTCATGTGAACTGCCAGAGTTATCCTGAGGCTCATATTGCTTTTTCTTTCACCTTTGAATAACTGCCAAAATTCCCATGAAGAAGCAGTGGTTTCACAGCTCCTGTTCTGTATGTTAGTCCTAAGCTAGTGCCCAGGAGCAGAAGAACTGCCCTGATCTGGTGTCTCAACTTCTGGTCGCCCAGCTGGTTCTGCTGCTGTTGATCACATGGGACCCTCAGGCCAGACACTTCCTTCACTGGAGAAAATTCAAAACCTTTCAAGTTCTGTGCAACTCAGCTATTGCCAAACTCCTGATTGCAATGCCAGTCATAGTCCTCCTCCTGCTCAAAGTCTGCTACTGTGTCTCGACACACAGGGAGGTAGAGCAGAGAGAAGTTGCTGCCCCACTGAAGCAACCAGCTATTATTCCAGACTAATGTTACTGTGCTCATAATGGCAGCTTGTCTTCCTCTCCCAGCTGGGAAAAGGAAGACAGTTTTTAAGGGTTGCCTCTGATGTGATAATGGTGCTCTCTCTGTGTTGGCAGCTTACCTGACCCCACCTCTGATGAAGGTCATAGCAGATGGGTATCATTTACTAGTGGAGCTGGAAGACATGGGGCCTGCGTTTCAGTTCTGTGTTCTCTATTGGAAGAAGGGCCAGGAGAGTAGGGTGAGTTTTACCCTCGGCTTTTGGACAATAACAGAGAGCCCGCATACTTAGAGTGAAAGCACACAGACGTTGCCCAGGACCTGTTTGCCAGTCCAAGCTCCTGCTGTGAGGCTGGAGAACCTGCCTGGAGGCAGCGTGTGCCATATTCCTCTTCATGCACCCATGGGTTGCTCTTATGCCCATGAGCTTGGCTGTTCTTTCCACATTTCCTTCGCTGGGAAGAGGAATCCCCTTAGGGACCTCATCTGTTGAAAGAAACCAGATGTCAGGAACCGAAGGTGTTTATGCTGACTTCTCTGAAGATAATTTGGTTTACTCAGACCAAGATTAAGGCGTCACACTGAGGTGCTGACAGTTTTTTTCCAGAGTTTTTTGTAAAACAGCTTGCCTGTGACAGCGAACTGTAACTTGCTTAGCTGAGGGCATTGCTTACACCTGGGTAATACTGAAGCAGTGAAATCTCTGTTCCATTCAGGTCCTTCTTTTTTCACTAGATATCAATTTTGTTTTCTCTGGGAGCTTAGTGCTTCCATAGCACCTAAGAACATAAAAGTGTAAAAGCAGCCATATAAAGTCAGACCATGGGACCATCAAACCCACTATCTTCTCTCTGCCAGTGGGCAATGGAGATGACCAAGGAAGATAATAAGGAGGGAGCCTGTGTGTAATTACATGTAGATTATTTTCTGAGATTTCAGAGACACAGCTCCAGGAAATTCCTGGAGCCAGAAATGGTATCATTAATAGCCCTTGATGAATTTTTGTTCCATTAATCTATCTATTTTGGTTTTCAAGCTATGTAAACTTTTAGCATGTACAACTTCCTTTAGTCAGAAGTTCTGCAGCTTAACTGTTGTGCAGTCTCAGTCTTGGTTTAGGAGAGAGAGAGAACAGTTATTCCCTATTCACTTTCCCCACCACTCTAATAGTTTTATATTGTGTATCTTTTTCCAGGCCAAGGACTCCCAGACTACTTAGTAGTTCCCTGTGGAAGCCCTTCCAGCTATTTTTGCCTTTACCAAGGTGGGCAGGGAGTAAACCTGCACAGTTCAAGGTTCAGGAGCACTATGGGTTAGTGCCATAGAACAAAACAAATCTGCACACTCTTATTTTCCCAGCAATTGTTACCATGGGTGACTACAACAGAGCTGACTATTCCATGAAACCTGAACCCCAAGTTCCTGTTTCTGATGGGGGATGGCAGACTTAAGGTCCAGTCACTGACTGTAAAAATGAATAAAATGTCCTCTTATTATAAGATCCTCCTGCAGTTCTTCACAGTTGGATGTCATCTTTATTATTCTGAAGTGGTTTTTTAGTATCATTAACACGTATCAATTTTCATTTTTCTTCCTGATGATCTGTAGTAATACGGTGGTGAGCACAGATCTGCATGAGTCTCCGCCATGACTTCCTTCCGCTCTAAGAAAGGATTAGCAATTTAACCCTACAAAAGTCTGTCTTCTATCAGCAGGAGCAGGGCTCCCTCCCCAATGAGGCACAGACCCACGGGGTCTGACCACAGTGAGCAGAACCAGGTACTGGTAACGGGGTCCACCACCAGCCCCAGACAAGGCATGCAATGAACCAGGCCCAGGGTCCATCCAGGGACACCGGCCAGCAGCAAAAAGGAGATAGGACCACAGACAGGGCTGCGATGTACGTAACGAGGATCCATCCTGGAGACAGGCACACCTGCAGCATAGCTCAGACTGGGACTGAAGGTCCTAGGCTGAGCTTAAATGGGGCTTCTGGGCCATGGACAGGAGGGTGAAGATGAGGGAGGCCAGGCAGGGCTGGTCAGGGCTGTTGCAGTCTGATTAGTGCACTGAGAGCTCCGATGCCGTTTTATTCCATGTCTGTTAGCTTAGTAGGCTTTTGAAGCAGATCTTCTTGACTACCTTTTGAAAATCCAAGTAAACAAGATCAACCTTGTCCATGATCTTTTTGACACCTTAGAAAGAATCATAGAGGTTTGTATCTGATTACCTTTTATGAATAAAAAGTAACTCTTTTTCAGTATATGGTATTAATCACCTAAAAATTAATTCCAGACTTCAGAATAGTTTCTACTAACTGGATTGTCACAAGCATCAGGTTTGCTGGTCAGTACATGTCCAGTTCTCTGCTGGGGCTCTTTTGATTTATTTTTTTTTTAATAATTTTCACATTGGAAATACCAGATTTGAGGTTTTTGCAAGAGGTTATACCCCAGGTGGTCATTGGCCTGATTTTGTCCTTGATGTCTTTTCAAGCTAATGGTCCTCTAGATAACATTTCTGTGGCGAGGTTTCTTTTGATGGAGAGAAGGACTTGCCCTGCCAGGAGAGCCCTGCTGGCTTGTTGGATGTGTCTGTATGTGTGTGGTGCTGGTGCCTGTTCAGGCCTTCTGTGAGCACAGGCTTTGCATCTGCAACACAGCAAGAATTAGGAGCAACTAGCTAATTGTTACCTGGCCTCTCATGACTGGGGAATAGCAACTTCATTTTGCTAGCCGTTGGTGGAGTCCTATTTATTGCAAGAAAATAATGTACTGGTGTTCATATGCTGTTTAAGGGTTGCTGAAGTTGCACACATCAGATTCACTTGCTTCTTACTAGCCCAGTCCATTCCCTCTCTGTGCTCTAGAGTCACAACACAGCTCTCACAGCCCTATCACAGCATGGTTCTGGCACAGGCATGATTTTGGTATCCCAGCAAAAACTCAGATCAGCCAAGACTTTAGTCATCAAGCCCTTATACCAGGGGAGTAGGCCATAGTCCAGTGTTGTGGCCCAACATCATCATTATGCCTCTTTGGCTCACAGCTCCTTCTTTCCATCCCCTCCTACCCTTCCAGATGTGTGTGGTCTTATTCTGCACTCCATTGTGCTTCCTTGTTTGCTTCTTTTCTCCCTCTCTCCTCTTATTGACAGTCCTCTCTGACACCTCCTGCTCCTCCTTCCTTTTCTCCCAGCGAAGTCTGGGCTACCATCATGTTAGGACTCATGTTCTCAATTAGGTCCTTGCCCTTTGTTCTGATGCTATCTCTCCTGGGCTTCTGGCAGATGCAGCAGAAGGTGGTGAAAGAGGTCAGCTCCGTGGTTCACCTGGACACCATGGAGGCAGGACCTGATTATTGTGTAAAAGCTCAGACATACGTCGAGGCAATCAACAGAAGCAGCAGCTTCAGCCAGACACAGTGCGTAAGGACACAAGGTAACAGCCAGCCTTCCTTCTTATTCCCCTGGTGTAGTCATGCCCAAGAAGGATACCCCCGCAGCTAACTCTTCCTTTCATTTCCACCCAAATTGGTGCTGCCCACTTGTTCCTTGTGGGAGGTAAAAAAGGAAGACTTAAGAGTGCAGCCCCCTGCACTGGTATCCTTTCCTGAGTGTGCCGACAAAGGATCTCGCCAGGGTGGGTGGGAAGAGCAGCCACAGAGGGTGCAGGCTGAGTGCATTGTGGTTTGTCCTCACATTCTCTCTGAGAAGTTTTGCTGCTTCTGTTATTTCCAGGTGGCACATCCATGTGGCTGGTTACTGCCTTCATCTCCTCTGTTGGCTTTGCTGTGGCTGCTTTGACCCTGCCTTTCCTTACCTGGAAAACAAGTAAAATGTTTCGGTATCTCTGCTGCCCCATTGCTGTCCTGCCAGACACACTGGTAACTTTTTTTACTGTGCTTTCTTGGTTTTTAGGGTGCTGGGTATTCACAGGAGCATAGGGCAAGCAGAAAAAGTAGGCACATGCATAGGGAGCCTTGCTCATTCCAGTGTGATGAGCTGAGCTGCAGGGGTCAAGCAGCCCACATGAGTTGGCTGCGCAGCTGTCACTGCCTTCGGCTTAGAGCCCTGAACAGGGACGATGCTCCTGGTGCTTGTGAAGAAGCAGCTTGGGAGGCATGGACTGATCCTGCCTGACCAGCTGCTCCCTGAACAAAACAGCTGTGTCATTGGCAACACTGCTTCGTGTCCCCTGGTACCAGCACTGAGCTTCTCAACTCCTTGGTGAGGAGAAACCAGTCATCAAAACCAGCCTCTTTTCTTGCTCACTCAGGAGTACGTTTAAGTCAGTACCTTAAATGTGCTGTCAAGTTCCAGTGAGAATGCAGGCAGCAGCTTTTGTGGCTGTGGGTTCCTGAGCACTGGGTCTTTAGCAGTTGTGGCAGGAAGGATGAGAGGAACTGTTTGTGGGGAAAAGTAGAAAATAGACAAGCTCATCAGCCCAAGGGTGTTTGAATGAATGCATTTGTTTTACAGAAAGTGTCAGAGCCCCCCACCCAGCTGATACTGTGTGGCAGTGAAGAAACTGAGCCATGTGATCTGATGGTGCATGTGATGCCCTCAGAAGAAGTTCTCCGACTGTGGATTCAAGAAACACTTTAGAGTACCCTAGAAAAAAAACAGCCTGTGGAAACAGATCTTCTAAGCAGAGCTGGCAGATTGTGCCCCAGCCACTTTCCTCAGACTGCCAATAAGCAACATGGATTTCCTTGTGTCTAAAAGCTGCTGTAAACCACAGGTGCTGTGTATGATGAGCATGTAGCCTGCTCTGGTCCTCTTTGTAGCATCTTCACCTGTCTACATAAAAAGCACAGGTGACAACTGCCAGTTTCTATACTTTCCTTTCATATCCATACCCATGACCAGACATGAGTTAACTCATGCTCTCTTTACCTCTGTCAGCCACACTGATGGTCCCAAGGCAGAGCCCACCCTTCAGCCACGGGGATTGCACCAGAGCAATAAATGTAGAGCCCAGTCCCCTACTTCCAAAACACTGCAGCCTCAGTATTTTTAAAAGAAATTAAGCAGCCAGTAAGAGCTTCTTATGTGGCTAAACCAGCTGGAATGAGCAGGAAAAAAGTGCTTTTAGGGCTGCAGGCCCTGACCTGAGGTTACACTCATTGAAGAGGATGTTGACAGTGACTGGACACAACATAATAATTTGCTGCATGCGACAGAAAACAGTGTGCAGTGCCAACAGAACTTACAGACAGTGCTGTGAGGCATGGCTGGGTTTCACCAGTGCTAAGGTGGGAATGATGTGAGAAACAGCCAGACTTCAAAGGTGGTGGGAGGGAGCATTGAGAACCTTTCAGGGAGCAGAGCTTTGCAAGACCAGCAGCATTGCTAGTACTATATAGGTCCAAGATCACCTGGGCAAGGGTGTCAAAAATATGAAAGCTGGATATGCATGAAGGAAAACTAGGACCTTTAGGAAAAAGATAAATAGGGGTGAATTGTTCAAATGTGAGGGGGATGGGAGTGGAGAAAAGTAAGGAAATGACAGAGAAATGTAGGCTCAAGAAACGGGAAAAGGGGCAAAATGGTGTGCAAATCATGTGGTAAGGATGCTGGGCATCCCTGTGGTTCAACTTGACACCTGAAGCAGGACATTGACTGTCACACAAGGCAGACCTACTTCTGTAGTCAGGAGGGCCAGGGTGAGAAGCAACTGGAGTGCTGATTGTGGCTAGTTAGGGGAATATCAGGATAGATGGATCAAGCATCCCAGCGTTACCATGTTAGTGGCCATTCCAGGCATGATAACATCATTATCTTCCAGATATCTTGTCATCTTACGGAAGGAAATTGCAAAAGACAAAGAGAAATTCCTTCTAAATACAAATAAAATATAGTTGTTGCATATATTGCAATTATTGCTGTCACTTCAGAGAAAAGTAATTTATTACCTGTGAAGCAGAGACTTGTGTTAGCAGGGCATGAAAAGACTTTGAGCTGAAGAGCTTTTTTTAAAGCTATCTGTGGATCTAATGAAATGCAAGACACCTCTTAAAGAATGTGCCTTTTAAATTTCATTCTTGTAATCTTGTATCAGGCCATCAGGTGGCAACAAAGCACTGTGAAAAAAGTCAAAGTGACTCAGGGCTATTCATACCTGTGTTCTTCTGTCCAGGCAGTTCACACTCAGTTGCTGGCTAGAACCTCACTTCTGTGCTGCAGCCCATTTGCTTGTTTCATTCCTGTCTCGTTAGCTTCTTTCTGGTCAATGTAAGGATATAGTGCTTTGGTGTTAAATAATAAGATTGGTACTGCTGAATCTGTAGCAAATTAGGATGAGAAAATCTGTGCAAGCCTGAGCATTGACAGCTCAGGGTTGATTGTCATGGTTGTTGATAAATAATTAAGAAATTCCTATTTGCAAAACCCCATATGATGGTGTGTCCAGACAAGGAGAAGATTTGGGAGCAAAGAGGAAAAGGGCATGTGCATGGACTGATATGACAAGTGCTGAGGGGCCCAGCAGGTCTTGTGCCCTCCCTGAACAAAACTGGGGTGGCTGCAGTGGGAGACAACGAGTGACTGGCTGATTCTGGCAGCAGGCAGTGGAGAGCAATGATTTGTTGAGGACGGTCAGCACAGAAGCGCACTCCGTTGCAGGGCTGTGGGCTCTTTGTCAAACGTTTCCTTAAAGGACTTTGACCAGTGCTCAAATTTGCAAGGCGTGGCTCGCCGTTATAGAGGCCTTGGTGGTAAAGCTGATTTAGGGACCTACTGTGCCTTGCATTTGTTCTTAGTTTGTTCCCCGTTGATTTGGATGAGTTCAGTGTCTTGGTTTCTAGTGTGCCCCACAGAGGTGTTGCCATACAGGAAACTGTCCTGTTGCCGGTCCATTCCATGGCTACAGGTCTGAAAAGCCTTAGCAGTTCCTCCTAGCTCTTTCCCCTGACATTGTTGCATTATGGCAGTACCAGCAATGGTTTAGGGGAATGGAGGAAAGCAGGGAAAGAAAAGGCCCGTGAATGTGAAGGGCTTTTAGAAGTAATTTCAGTGCATATTTTCCAGCTGCGTATTAAGGATATGTTTCTTTCTCACTTGCAATAACAGGTTTTATGCCCTTCCTCGTTGCCAATAAAGCAGTTAAACAGTTGTACAAAACTGCTCAGACAATGTTAAACAAAAGAAACACCTGAAAAAAAATCTTACAACAGGGAGATGGAAGGAAATTGTTTAAGTGCTGCTGCCTTCTTAGCAAAACCATGTGTAATTTGCATCAGGATATTGCAGTTTGTGTCTGTGGAGACTTGAAGCCGAATTTGAGATGCTGATTGAAAGTCCCTGGAGAGCTTCTCACTTTGAAGTAAGTGCTGCGTTTTGTTAAGTCTGAAAATTACGGTATAGAGCAAGAGAAATTCCTTTGCCATCCATGTACCACGGTGGCATTGGTGTAGACAGCTGCCATCAGTCACTCCATTTCCAGGCATTGCAAGAGTTAATCGTGTGTTAGCAGTCATAGCAACAGCTGCCTTTGATAACTGATTTTGCTCCCACCATGATACTACATTTCAAAGAAGGACCAGATGAGTAACCACAGCAAAGAGCAATGTGTACTGATGAACTTTGCTCTGTTTCTTTCCATTGATGTTGTAGTAAGTGGCTCCATTTCTTTCAAAATATACTTTTTTACTTTCCTCAAAAAATGTTGCATGAAAATAAAGCACAAGCCTTGAACACCTTTCTAATGAATTTTGTTTCTATGGTGCATGTAACCTGTGGGAGGTCATTCCAAAAAACAACTTTTTCCTGCATACTTTGTAAGAACAGAAGAAATGCTGATAAGACTTTTTAAAAGAAAAAAAGATTTGGTCTATTAAATGCAGACCAGCATAAAACTTGTTGATGACATGAGCATTTAAAAAGAGTTACATGATATTATTGGGTTGACAAGAAAGCAAGGAAGTCAATTATCTGTTCCATGACACTAACTGGCTGGAATGTAGCCTAATTTTTCCTGTGAAGTATATTTCCTTAAAAGTATATTACTGTTGGCAATTTTTAAGGGCTGATATTAATATACAGTCCAGCATTTCACTATCCAATCAAACTGAAATCATTAGTTTGATAAATTACCATTTTAGACTACTTTCTGCATTATTACAATATGGTTTTGTCTCTTTCAAAGTTACCTTTCTTTCTTACAAAATCAAAAAGTAACTAAAATCACTACTTTGACTACAAATTGATTCAATTTCTTGTGAAGGTGGTGCTGTGTCCTGAAAATGAAGTGCAACAAAGATAATAAACAGCTAAACCACTGCAGATTAAGATGTTTATTGTTTAAAGAGTTTATATACAGATGATTCTGTTGCTGTTGAAGTACAAAACTGCAGAAACAAAAAATTACTCGGTTCAGGTCTCTTGTGGTCTTCTCAATAAATGGAACTGTAAAAAATTTCAGGAATTACTAAATCAATGTATAAAAGGAATTAAAAGATGGCACGGTTAAGTGAAATTGCGCAAATAAATACTGCACACAAAGCCCTAATTTAGTTTCATTCAGCGTATGGGCTATAACTTAGCTATTACTACAGAAATGGCTACTTTAATATTTGTGATTTGCTCAGGGTCAAATGCAGACCTTTGTTAACAGCCAAGGACAGGCTCTCCTGGTGCAGGCCAGCAGGCAGGGGTCCTAACCCAAAGATGTCCTGTTTGTCCCTACAGCCTTCAGTCCCAGTGCGTGGTCTGACAGGAGCTTGCACTTGCTTTACAGATCTTCAGCAATCTGTATAAAACAGAGAATAAAATAGAGAACTGAGGGAGCTGTGTTGCAGTTTGGGCTGGGCTGACCACTAAACGAATGACAGATGCTGTCTTTATCCCTCTCTCTCTCCCTTCCCAGAAGAGAAAGCAGAAAAAATAAGGGAGAGATTTATGGGTTCAAAAGAAAACTAAAATTACTTTAGTGAAATGTTAATAATAAAAAGGAAAGATAATAATATCAATAAGAAAATAATGAAATATATACAATATATACAAAACCAGTATTGAGCTCCCAGGATGACAATCAGGTCACCAGCAGGCACTGGGAAAAGTCCCAGACTGGACTCGGTGACGGATGGGAGCTGAACTCAGGAACTGGATTCAGAAACGCATGGATCGGGATCAAAGGCAGACGAACAAAGTCCTCCTCAGACGTCGGCCATTGAAGAAGGAGACTGACCCCTCTCATCCCTCAGCTTTCCCACTGAGCCTGAGGCAGATGGGATGGAATACCCCGTTGGTCAGTTTGGGGTCACCTGTCCTGTCCGCACCTCCCTGCAGGTGGGACCCCTCTACGCTCTTCTGCTTCCGACCATCCAAGCTGGTGCACAGCAAAGTCAGCTGGCCTGGGTTGGTATAGCAGTAAGTATAAGCAGGAGCCTCTCTGCATACCATTCCTTGATATTAATTAGAAACATCAGGCGTTATCACTCTGGAAGCAGACACACTCTGAAGACTATTCTGTTCATTTCAAAAAGTGCGGTTAGAAGAGACTTAGCTGAAAAGTAAAACTACTGAAAAGAAAATTGGTTCTGTTCTATCTCAAACCAGGACAGACTGCCAGCCTGAACTTTCCTGGTGCGGCTGTGTTTAATGATGTTAACGGCTAACTTTGCCCCCACCAGGGTCTCCTGTGCTGCCTGAGTCTGTCATTCCTCAGCATGGACCCAGGAGGAGAGTGATGGCTCTGCAAGGTGAGGTGAGCTGGCTCCAAGGTGGGAAAGGTTGCCATTTCCCAACAAGGCGCAGCTCCCCCAGTCCCCGCACAGGAAGGTCCAGGGGCAATGACCAGGTCAGGCCCAATCGCTGGACAAGTCTGCAGTGAGGAGGCTGGCGGGTCAGGACTGGGACGTCAAACATGGCCAGGCACAGACAGAGCTACGGTGTTGCTCTGGCAATGACCAAGGGCCAGGGCTTGAGCTCTAAGGCAGGTCCCAACAGAGAGGGGAGGTCCCAGTAAGGATTTTTGCAGTCCTCTCTGCAGGAGTCCGATCCCAGGTGACATGGGTCCACCATATCAGGGCTGGCCTTGGACACAGGCCCTCCAGCCACTGACCCCAGGGGGATTAGCAACCTCTAAAAGCCAGCTGAAGGAGCTCTGTCTTCATTTTCTCTTGGGACATTAACAGCGTTTGAAGTGTTCGGGGTTTTTTATTTTTACATTATCCTTTATTTTTTTATCAGATGCCTGAATCAAGAGTATGAGGCCTATTTAAAGACACAGCAGAGGCTTAAAGTAAATACATTCCACCTGTCAAAAAAGACTTCAGGAAGAGCAGAGAAGCGTTGGCATGGTGAAATAGCAAGGTGAGGGATGATAATACAAGCAATAAGGCATCCTTCAGAAACCTAAAGACATGTCCAAACGAGAAAAAAAAGAGGGATCGTGATTTCTGTCTGATTAAATTTAAACACACAATAAATCAGGATAAAAAGAATTTGAGATACAATTTCCTACAAACATCTAAACTAATAATAGATTGTAGAAATGGGATGCTTGCCAGGGAGCCTACAGGGCCAACAGATGATCACGTATCAAAGGAGCTCTCAGAGGAGTTAGAGCAATGGCAGAAAAACAAACTAAATTTGTAACAACCTTGTGTACTGTGAGGGAGTTTATGAAGGTTCCCATGCTGAATCTTTATTCCTGAAAGCATAGGATTACATTTCACAAGTGGATGTGCTTGGAATGTTTGTTCATTAGGAACAAAATGGATAAACTACTCCAATATTCAGCCTGGAGTTCCTGCGTGTGGGTGGGAGACTTGAATACTAGCTGTGGTGCATAGCTCCTCATACGATCCCAGGGTAATCTGGGCTGGAAGGGACCTCAGGAGGTCTCTAGTCCAACCTCCTGCTCCGAGCAGGGTCAGCTCTTTGTCCGACCAGGCTGCTCAGGGGTTTATCCAGTCTGGGCTTGGAAATGTCCAAAACCAGAAACTGCACAACCTCTCTGAGCAACCTGTTCACCTTCTTGGCTGTCCTCACAGTGAAAAAATGTCTCCTTAAGTTTGGACAGAGGCAGTCTTGCATTATACTGGGCAAAATACTGAACTTGTCAAGGTCTCCAAGAGTTTTGATCTAGGTTTGAAGTTAGATTGCAGTGGGGGGTTGGATCAAAAACCTCCAGACAGCTCTTCCAAACACAAATATTCTACAATTCACATTTGGCAGAACTATTTTAACTGAGTGCTCTGTATCTATATTGAATTATGCAGTCCATTTTGTGTTATGGGTGTTAAATTAACATAGGCAGAACGATAGACTTCTGTGAAACCTGACTGGTTTCGAGACTGCCATTAGAGCGCATGGTGGAAAAAATGGGGACCTCTTCAAAGATGCCCACAACTTTAGAGGCCAAGTGGAGAGGTGAACTGTTCCCTACCTGAGACCTTGCAGGAAACAGAATAGAAAGGACTTTTCTCCATCCGAAGCTCCGTCAAGGAAGGGGTTGGTAAGAGTAAATATTCATGATCAGCTGTAGGCTTGTAAATACAACCCCAGACTCCTGAGCTGAGCAGGCAGTCCTTATGCTACTGCTGAACTTTTTCCCTCCCACAACTTCATTCCCATGTAAGTTCCCAGATTTATTGCATTTTTCCTTTGAACAATTGCTCTTTCATTTTGCCCCCCCTGCTGAGGCCGGAGAGTTCACATAGTCTTGTGAAAGTGATCTTTGATACAAACCAGCTGCAGCTCTATACTTTTTAACATATTGTGGGCTTCAAACCTACCTCCCACTTTTTAGATGTATAATCTCTATCTGTTCACTGCTATGCTTTCATTCTGTTAAGTAGTGTCCTGCTCGTCCTCCAGGTTGCTCATATATCTCATCTCTCCTGCTGCTACCCAGACAGGCTGATGGCTAACATTTTCCCTCTCTTTGCCAAGTCCTGGCCTTGACTCCCTCTTCTGCCATCTGGTACAACTTCATTGTTAATTTTGACACTGTTCCAGTCACTCTGCTGAGTTTGGTGCTACCTCAAACGTCCTGCGGTTTCGAGGATGTCTCTCACCATGACATGTGTGTCATTATGGGATAGTCTTACCCAGGCCTTCTCAGCTTCCCATATTGTCCATGCAGTTTGGCGTTTTCTTAGTCACTTCTGCATAATCATTCGTTTTTCTTCCAATGCACTATGAAATATTGTCCCCTGCTAGGCACAAGCTTTCTGTGCACCAGCCTGCCATCCGCCTGTTGACCTTTTCTCTTCCACTTGGAACAGTTATGCAATTATCTAGCTTTGCCATGAAAAGATATCTTTTCCTCTCTGTTTTGCTTTTACTATTGATCTCTTGATTTTACTTTTGTTGCTTTGTCTTTTACGGTCTTCCCAGGGGAAAAGACTTCTGCTCAAATTCATATTGGGCACCAAAATGTTGAAAACCTGCTTGCTGTATATATAAATTTGCCATGTCCTGTAGCTTCTCTCTCAATGTAGACTGAATGCAGTGTTTCGTAAAATTCAGTTTCAGCTTCCAGAGCCAACCTGACTGTCCTGCCTTCCTGTGGCTGCCAAACTTTGCACTCGCCTTCAGGGTCACTACACTGCTTCCATTTGTCTCCGAGCCAGCAACACTACTTGGGACCATGCACAGCCTAGGGGTTCTTGATTCAATGGCTTGGAATACGCCTTCGCTGAGAATATATGCTCGTCCTCTGCAAGTCATACTGGCCCCATCAAAAAGCCATCCCTGTATGTAAGTAGCCTCTACTGCTCTGCTCTGGTAAAGTCTGTTTTCCCAAATGCATTTTGTACAGGTTGCAATTTCTGCTCTGCTCTGGTAAAGTCTACTTTCCCAAATGCATTTTGTACAGGTTGCAATTTCTGCAGAGAATATACAGAAACATGAGTCCCAGGGTACAGACCTTCCTCAGACAAATCTGCTTGGCCACCCCTCTTTGAACCAAAATCTCATTGCTAAATCACATTGTACCTCTTACAGTGCCTGGGCATAAGGGTGAATCCTAATTATGGCAATAAAATACATGGACATACAAATAAGCAACATTATTCTTCACATAAATTACACCAAAAGTACACAGTTTACTCCTTCGAGGGGCAGAAACTGAAAACTACAGTCATTAAAAAACTATTGATAATAGAAGGGAAAAAATGTCTTTAAAAAAAAAAAAGGAAGGGCAAGGTGATACCTGAGAGGAGTTAAGGTGCTATTGCAGTGTGAGTCTATTCTGAGGAAGAAGTCAAATTTATATTAAATCCATCTCAAATTTGGTTGCTTTGCCACAAGGGCTAGGAGGCAATGTTTCTGAGATCTATGTGATTTCAAAAGATTTGGATCAACTATCGTAGCATCAGTGTAACCCTAGCAATGTTTCAAAAAATGGAAGTGATATGAATTAATTCATCTGTAGTTACTAGGTTAGGCAGCACCAAAGGCACAGTGGGATATGAACATACAGAACTTTACACGAATACGGAAATCAGATGCCTGGGTTATAAAAGAGCATGTTTGTGTAACAGGCCCTTTGGCATCTCTCAGCATTGCTGTGTTTATTGTGGCTACCTTTGCTCTTGGGCTACTTTTTTGCCAGGCTAAGTAGTTTCCAAATATTGAAAGGCTCACAAGCTGTCATTAAGGCTTTGATGTGCAAGAATGCTTCTTTAATTGTAGCCATAAAGAACATGAATGCTGCTTCTGGAGTCCTTCTTAACTGAGCCTGTAACTTCTTGTAATAACTTAAATGTATCTGTGCAAAGTTAGTCTTAACAAAAGTAATAAATATCAGTTAAACTTTCACCGTAATCCAATCCAACAGTATGCGTCTTGGTTGTGAGGAAGTAATTCTTGTAAGTCCAAGACAGAAAAATTTCTAATTCAGGGACAAAAGTAGGCTACAGTTACATTTTATTCACTCCCAGAATAGGGGGACACATGGAAATGGCCTAATGGGAATGGCCCTGGGAGTATCTCACTTGCTCAGCCATGACCTTTTGGACTGCCTTTTCAGGCAACTTAGCCAGTCAACTCTCCTAGACACGATTTACAAGATGACTCAGACCTGTCACTTCTTTTCATCTCTCTCTCCATCAGCTGCTGAGAGAATTAAATGCAGATACCAGATAAGTACAAATTTGCTAGCATCCCAATCCTGTTACAAATATATGGGCAGTTTTTACACAGAGAGCGGTGCTGGATGATTAATCTAACTCTGTTTGGGACAGACTGCAAATCAGAGAGCTGCAGACACCCCATTTGTTACCAGGAGAAGGAGCGCCTGTAGTCTTTGAATGGCACAGTCCTGGTGTCCAAGAAAGGATGGGCAGCACTGACAACTGATCGAAATATCCAAACCAGCTACTCTGAAGAGGGCTCTTAGGAATGGCTTGTCAACCGACCGGTGACACTGGGCCAAGGAAATCATTATGGGAAAACCACACAGGTGAATCAACAGTTTGTCTTATCACTTTCCTTTCTGTCAAGACTGCTAAAGGTCTTTGCTGCAGTACTGTCAAAAATCATTTTTTGCCTGGCCAGTTTAGGAACAGGAAGAATTTTCTGAGCAATCTTCTTGTGCTTGACTCAATGCCCACAAGCAAAGTGCATGAAAGACACACTTCAAGTCAAAAGTTAAACTGAAGACCAAGATTTCATATGGTATTAATATTCAGCCCACCTTCAAATATACCCTAGCGGGACTGTCATTTGCTAAGGCTGAATTTCTGTTAAAAAAACAGTAATGTCTCTCAGCAGCATCTCTTAGATCAACAGGATTGTACAGCTCAGCCTGTGGGCTCGGAGGGCTAAGCATCACTGCCAATGACAAGCTACTTTGGGTCAGAGTTCTGAGAAAAAAAAAAAAAAAAACAAACACAAAAAATGAGGTGAAAACAGCAAGAGGTGGCCTAGATGTGGAATGGAAAGAAGACAAACTATGCATAGTTGACTAACATGCTTGATAGTGATCTGGGGGAAGTAAGTAGAGCATTTCCATCCCAACCTTCTTCTCCAAATACAAAAGCCAATCCTGTTAAGTGACTGAGATAAGGAAAAATTTACCATTTTGCTGGACAGAGTGGGGACAGGGGAAGTATATTGGAGGCACATCAACAATTCGTATTTGTCATGGTGAGAGAACAAGAAAAAGATGAGCTATGCAGATCTCTCCTGTCAAAGGAGGAAAATTCTGACTAGAAAAGAAGATTTTGAACCAGTTGCAAGACAAATGGATTGAACAAGTGGGTTCTGTGGCCCTGCAGCACAGAGGAAAAGGAAAGGTGAGCCACCAGGAGGTGTCCAACCCAAGGTGGAAGGAGGAACCAGGAAGCTCAGTCCAGTGACAGCCGAGAAAGATAATACAAACACATGAGGAAGCCCAGGACGGCAGACCTGTAAGAAATGACAATTTAAAGAAAAGCTATAGGCTTTTTAAAATGTTGATTTAAAACCAGCAAATAATCCCATTCAGTTGACACTGCTGGTATCAAGTAAACAACTAGGCTAAGCCCACCATGCTCCCTGTCATCACCAGAGGACCCAAAAGTAGGGCGGCTTCTCATTTTAATGAATGTTGCTTATGTTTCCCACTAGTGAAAAACACAGCCTGATTGAAAGGGTTCCTTTGCAAATGCTATCATTATTTTAAATCCTCAGGGTCAAATTCTTTTTGTACTCCAGTAAATACTGAGTAATAACAATTTAAACTGATCCTATAAGAAATAGTAAAGGAAAAGGGGTTTAGCTATTACTCATGAAGGTAGTTTTTCTCACAACACCAGAGAAAAGCTATTGCTGCAAAAAGGATTTTAAGGTTCTTGTAACCACAATATGAAACCTACTTCTCTATAGCATCCAAACCCTTCTGCTTTACTATTGAGGATAATACCACATAAATACAACTTAATCCAGGCATCTGAACTGCCTTCTGCAACATATGTATGATCTTTCCATTTTTATACACAACAAATCTGATAAACAGAGATTATATAAAGAGAAATCATTGGAGCATTACAGCATGAGTATAGCACAGACTAGTTCTCTTCTTTTCAAGTAATCCCAACATATACAGCCAGAGGAGTCTAATCATTAGAAAACCTGACTTCTGTTAGAAAAAAAAAAAAAACAATTCATGTTAAAAAAATTCCTTGACTTTGAGCATTCTTTACTTTGTGCTCAATATTTTTAAATGTTTAAGATTCTAAAAGCCCTGTATCACAGAAGAAACAAAATTTCTGCTTTATTTTGCTTTTTTTTTTTAATATACTGACACGATCTCTGTTCTCAACAGTCCTATCAGCCCAAAAAACAAGAATAAAGATAAGGAGGAACAGACATAAAATATCTGTTAGGATTAGGAGTAAAAACAAAATCTCAGAAGTATTTAGGACAAAATTATCACAGATAACCAAACTCTTGGATGCCCATCCCTTAGGAAGATGAGCACAGGGGGAAACAGAGCGTGCAGAAGTTGGTGCTGGGACCAGAAAACAGAAGCCACAGAGCAGTAGATAGAGAAGATTTGTGAGAAAACACTGTAAAGACCTGTATTCACACTTGGAAAAGTGTGATGATTCTGATACTGACAGCCACTTGAAAGATAACCCTGAAGAAGAGCTCTAGCTTTCTTGTGAAGGTGTTCTGTCATAGTTTAAATTGCATTGTTTATTCCTCTAAGGAGACAGATAAGCCTGAAAACACAGGAATGTACAAATGCATTTCTAAGTAGAATGCCCTGCAACATAAAAATAATTGAAATAATAATCCTGTGGTCCTCTAAATAGCTATCATCTGTATTTCTTGCATGCAATTAAACCCAACTAAATAATGCTGATTATCTGGCTGCAGGATGAAGTGCTGAAAGAACACCATGGAGAGGTGCGGTGCAGTTCCAACAGGCCGAGGAAGACTGTTGCACAGAGGCACTCCGCTAGCACAGGCTGCTGGAAAAATCTGGAACTGAGGAGGTGGTAGTCATCCTGTACAGGTAGGAGTGGGCAAAATGAAGTCTGCTTCGGTAGGGAAGTATCTGCAGTACAAAGCTATTTCACTAGCCTTGCAAAGTTGCCATCACATTGTTATCACTAAGCAGCATTTTCTAGTAACTTTCTAGTTGATTTATAAAACAAAATGGCTAAAGCCAAGTAAGTCTGTATAAATAGTGAAAAATCTCATGAACAGTTGGAACCAGACATGCAGGACAGACACCAAGAAGAGGCATAATAGGAAGTCCTGTGGCTACCTGTGAGGGGGACATCAGGGAGGCAGGGATGGGTCCCTGACGTCTTGCGTGGTGGCTTGCTAAGGAGAAACTCCACCTTGTCCTTCATGGCTTTCTTCAAGGAGCTGGAGAAACTACCACCACAGTTCATGTCTCTGGGCAGTAAGGCATAAGATGAGCTTTGCACATTGAGTCAATGTGCTGACATAACAGAGTACAGGGGGTGGGGTGAGAGCATCGTCCCATCTATTAGTATAAACCAGTGTGGCTGCATGGTTACTTCCAGGGCTTGCTGGAAACCCACTGCTGGACTGCTCTGAGAGGCCGCAAGCATCCCCACAGCCCTTGCAAGGCATCCAAACAAGGCTGGAAGGAAGTCTCACTCCGGCTTAGGACACAGAACTGTTGTGTGACAAACATGGCCAACCTCTGTACTTGGATACAAGGTCTTACGGATTATACCACCATCAACATCAGGTGTCCTGGTCTCCTCACAGCGCTCAGCATTCACCAGATCGCTCTGAGCAATGTGGAAAGAGGTCATAAACTCTACAAGTCAGCCAACCAACAAGACAGGACAATACACTTCTCTTTGGAAATGGGATATTATACAGTGCTCCCTGCTCTCACAGCATTGCCATCTGGCAAGTAAAGGCCAGAATGTGTTCTAAATAGTCTTCTCCTGCACAAACCAGGACCTACAAAATGTTATACAGACCCACTCCAAACGGAACATCTGCATGGGCTGTGTCTGGAAATGAAAGCCTGAGATAGGGGCTCCACTTGATATTGTGAAAGATGTAGGTTTTACTCATTAAACACTTTCAAATCTAAATTCCTCTGGGGCTTTGCTGACTTCCAGAGCAAACCCCTGAAGACAGAGAATTACACCGGTATGCTGCTAGCAGAATCAACCCCCTGATTTACTACTCACTAGCTCAGAGCATAAAAGCTAAAGTATCACTCTATCCCTCCTCCTCCTGGACAAATCTCAACCCTCTGGTACGTGAAAAATGTATTTCACAGCTCCAAATAATGATTCTTTTTGGGACTAAGATGTGACGCCTCCCCCCAGTCCAACTCAGCCATCAGCGCGCTGCAGTGGTCCCCGAGGTCTGCCGAGGACGGTGGTAGCAGGCAGCAGCTGGCCCTGCCGCCTGCCGCCTGCTGAGTTCCTCCTGCTCATCCTCCGGGAGCAGAGGACAGCGAGTCCCGCAGCCTGCAGGTGTCTCCCAGCGGAGGAGGCTGCGGAGCCCCTTGGGATCATGTGTGGTACCCGAGCAGATGTTCACTTGCTCTTGGTGCTGTTTGTGAGACAGACCCTCTCTGATCCTGTCAGCGCGCTGAAGCACACCGACTACAAGAGGACGGCCGCACTCCCGCGCCTGCAGCTGCTCCTTTAACGGACAAAGGCAGGATTTCAAGTGAAGAGAAGAATGGGAGTCTGGCTGCAGTGTTTTCTTCACTGCTACAACAACAGATTGGAAGACGCTGAGAGTTTTGATGCCTGCAAAACTGGATTCTGAATCGTGAGAGGCTTTGAGCCCCCCCCCCCCCCCCATAAAACAAACCCCTTTGACTTCTTCTCTCAGCAGGAGGGGGAGGGAGGGCGGATTTACCATGAAGACAAATCGAAGATGCAGAGCCCTGCTAGCAGTGAGTCTGAATCTGATGGCTCTCCTCTTCTCTACAACAGCTTTTATTACAACCCACTGGTGTGAGGGCACACAGAGGGTCCCCAAGCCGAGCTGTGGGAAAGAGAAGAAGACAAACTGCCTCAACTACAGCGGGAATGAGACTGCAAATGAGACAAACCAGAATGTGGTTCATTACAGCTGGGAGACGGGAGATGACCGCTTCCTTTTTAGGTATTTCCACACTGGGATCTGGTACTCCTGTGAGGAAAATATCAATGCTGCTGGTAAGTATAAACCAACTTCCTTCCAGCTTGTGTTGCTTTGTGTTTGCCTCAGTGTGATAAACACACAGGCAAGCTGTTCGGTGCTGTATCTTAAAGCAGATTCGCCCTGCAGAGAGAGGCAGGATTTCAACAGTTCTTTGTTGAAAAGCAACCTGTTTCCAGCGAGAGCAAGGATTTGCTTGTTTACCTGCTGGCTGATGCAGGGTCTGTGCTCTAAAGCCAGCTGAACCCCTAGTAAGCAGTATGTGCTACCCTCATGGGCACTGCAGCCAGGGACTGGTCAGCGCTCCCCTTCTGGGAGCTGCTCCATGGAGCGCACAAAAGACAGCGGCTGGTAGTTGTTAAGGAGGTTCTGACATCTAATTGTAACTGCCCCTGAAATAACCCCTAGGACAGTGGTATGAATGACAGGGAAAGCACAAAGGTTGCAGTTGATATCACGCTGTAGCCTAGACTGCCTCATTTCTGGTATACCTGAAGTAAATGACCCCCCACAAGCCCTTCCTGGTGGCTGGATTGTGTGTTTATTGAAGTAGAGCAGAGAAATGGCAATTAAAGGGCACAACTGGGCACAAGAAAGCTCATTTCTGTTCCCCCTCAGCCATTTACTTGCTGAGAACCACTTGAGAAGACATCTCTCCAGCTTATCAGTGCATTCCTTTCCTCTGCTGTAGCCTGGCACTTACCAAGAAATAAACCACCGGAGGGTGGATGGAAGGTAGCAACCATGGGACTGATTTAAGTCTCAACAGATGCAAACGGACAGTCCCTACTCCCAGAGCTGTCTGGTAGAGCTGAAGTCCAAACTCTGCTTTTGAAAGAGCTTTTTTCTAGATTATGTGACTGGAAAATAAAGTTTACAAATGTGACACAGTATGAGATAATGATGGCTCGCGGATACTCGTTCCTCCTTGCTGGGCTGTTTCCACTCCGTTTTCCAAGGAGTAGACTGTGAGTAGGATCCTTCACCGCTGTTGTGAAAGAGGAACAGTTAATCACCCTACGTGCTGTGTCTCTTGAGGACACAACCTCCCTGATAATGGGAAGTTTGTGAGGTCCTGGTAAAACCGCTCTGTAAGATGTACTATAAAGCAGGGGAACGTGGGGCGCAGCTCACGGTCCATTTCATCCCAAGGTGCTGCTTATACTCACTGGTATTTTTGAGGATAGTGCTTCAAGAATTAGTTGGTCATTAAAACTCAGTTTAATGTATGAAAAAGAAAGTTCATGAACTCCAGCCTTGACTGTCAATGAACAGCTCCATGCTGTAACCCTTTTGACGTTAGAAAAAGGTATAGAAAAAAGATGATTTGTCTTACTGATTTGGAAATAAACTTAGGCCATAGCAGCCTGAGTAAGCAGCTTAAGGCTCTCCAACTTTCTGAGTGTCTTAGCTGGGATTGGGATGATCAAGCATACTTACATTTCTGGCAGATATTTAAAGCTTTCCAAGCCAAGATTTATGTGTGAGATAACTTGTAACTGTGTGACTCTAGCCCACTCAGAAAACTGAGTTATCTGTGGGAGAAGAGAAATACAGCGATCTATTCTGTACTGGGTAAACAAAGCTGTGCTGTGGTGGGTGATTTCAGGAGATAGCTGGAAGCTGGCTTTAGAAAGTTATGGTGAAAGCAGGAGAGAGAAGGTTGTTTCTCCCTCACCACACGACCACAGCAGCCACGTGTGTTTCTTCTTCTTTGAAACACTAATGTCGTGAAAAAGACTCTTCAGTTAGCAGACCAGGAGTGACCAACCTTTAGAAAGAATCCAGCCAGGTACAGAGATATATTGGCTTAGACAGACAGCTGCTTCGTTCAGGATTTACCATAGCTTTTCTGTAAGGACAGGAATGGTGTAATGGGCACAGGTCTAAATTTGTCCCTAAGAGCGTCAACATGAAATAACCATGAAGTGTTTTCATTCAGACTTGCGGGTTTGTAATACCAGACTGTCATGGCCTTTTGCAGCCTGACTGGTGATCATTGTATCTGCGCTCCAGGCAGTAAGGCACCCACCAGCCCCCATCCAACACCACAGTGATCATGCTTATACATACACCCACTACACTCAAAATATCTGTGAGTAATCCACCCCATAGGCTCACCACGCTGTCCACAGCACGCTTACTGACCACAATCCTGTAGGTACCACAAGTCATACAGTCACCGTGTTGTTAATACACACCGTAGGACGCCAGTAGAACATCCAGAAAATACGACTAAGCACACAGACAGTGTTATATTAAATTAGTCAAAATCACAAGCTTTAATGCACTCCATGCTTTCAATAGCACCTTTCTTAAAGCTTTACCAAAAGCATACTGAAAATGACTGCAACAGCAGCCTTCCTCCAGGCCAAGGCCTTTCAGTAGCCACTCAATAGCCTCACACCTCTGTCAGCAGAACATAGGGCCACAGCCTCTGGTCAGCACCGTTCCTAAAGGTCCTGACATGTCCCTGCTTCCCCACTGCTGCTGTCTGAAGCTACGCAACATGAATCCCACCAGGAACACGTGAATGCCAGAAACACTCTCTGTTGTTGTGATGCTGTCAAAACTCTCCAGAGGCTCCTAATATTCCCAGCTGTGAGCCACACTTCATCTAGCCACCAGGTTTGTGATTTATCTCTCCCTACAGTCATGGCATTGTCAAAACTTTCTGCTCTCTGCACTGGTGCAGCTGAAACGCAGGAGATCTTGTTGTGCCGACACAACAGGACCAATTCCCAGAAGGCTGATAGTACAAGGAAGGACAGGATTGCAGGGCTTCCAGTTGGCCGGAGAGGCTGAGACTCAGTCGCACCTTAAAATGACATTTAGGCCAGACTAAAAAAAAATTTTGAGTGTCTTCTCACTGCTTATCTGAAATGGCTATTTAGATTCCAGAGGCAGAGGTGCAAAAAGCATGCCACACACCCTCAGCGCAGAGACTAGCAGAGCAGACCTTCATCTTGTTGCAGGTTTCTAGTTTTCACTGACATCTCTAACAGAGATTGAATGTTGTGATTATTTGTGAAATAATCTGCGAATCTAGTGTTTATTTTTATCCAGCGTGGCTAGGACAGCTAAAGAATCTGAAAAGCATTTAGCACCTGAGAAATATAATTGTAAATCCCCTCTGGGGATAGAAGGACATGAGCATATATATTTCATTGGTGGGTGAGTCCTGTGATCATGTAGCTCAAAAGTATGCTGAATCCCAGTCTACTAAACAGAGGATGAAGGCTCTTGCTTTCAGAGTGGGCCCAATGCTTTGAATCCCACATTGGTGGAGGTTCCTTCTGGAAGAGCAATGCACCTTATCTCCAGAAGGGGATGAAGCTAAAGCCTACCCTGCGAGCTCTGCAGCTCGTGCTGGTCACAACTCACACACTGCACAGGGCACTTGGTGCCTCCTCCTGGGCTGTGAATTCCTTGCCTATGGCCAGGCATCTCAGAGCCAAGCTCTCTACTATTTCATTTCTTTTGAGTAGGAATTGAGGGCATATCTTATTTCAGACCTGCAGTCTAGGTCTGTGCTTGTGTCAGGACTGCACACCTTACAAGATACCAGAGAAGTGATGTGCTAATAGCAGCAGTGGGAAACTAGCTGGTAGAGTCCATGACTCAAGAACATACATGCCATGAAAAAATGATCACATGAAGTAGGTAAGGTGGCATACCTTATCCTAACAGGTAGAGGAGTTTGAGAGCTAGGAAGCAATAACAAGTTAGCTGATTATGCTCAATAGTGTCTTTGTTTTGATTTCAACAGAAAAAAAACATGAACTCAGATCTTGTTTTAGTCACTAATGAACAAACAATCTCAGTAATAACATCTACATTCAGAAGGAAAAGCAGCTGCCTCGGTGCCTTAAGAGTACTCTTAATAGTACTGTCCATTAAATAAACAACGAGCTTCTGCATGTTGCTCACCATGCTCCATAGAAGCCGGAGAGATCAGGAATGGGTATGCATAGGCTTCGTTTGTATTCTTGGAATTATTTTTTGAGGGCAAGGGGTCTGTAGCTTTTTGTATACTCTGTACCACATACTCCTTAGCACTCTTTAATGAGTAAATGGTAGAGTGGAACTTACATGGTATGTAAGGATGCATCAAAACAGGCCATAAATATGGACTTTAAACGCACATTTGAGAAGGAGACAGAGAATGAGAGAGGTGTATCCTGCAGAAAGGAATAAATCTGTGACATACAAAGACAAGAACCTGCCACACACTTTCACAGATCCAGATACTGCATCACCCTTCTCCCCTGTCACCGTGTGATAATAAGCATATGTGATTCACTGTAGGCAGCTGTCCAGAGAGAGGGACTGGGGAGAAGCACCTCGTGAGTATATAATTAAAAGCAGGAGGTATTGGGAATTCTTGCTGGATTATGAGAAATATAATATAATTGGCATGACTGAAACCTGGCGGGTTTATTCGCATGACTGGAATGTAAAAATTGCTAGTTATAAATTGTTTAGGAAGGGAGGAGTGGTAAAAGAAATTGAGGAGGTAGAGCTCTATATTAAAGGTAGAATTTCCAGTGATAGAGGAGCTGAACCCAAGGGGCCTGGACAATCTCCATCCAAGGATGTTGAAATAATTGGCACATGAAAATGCAGGTTTAGTAGCAAGTATCTGCACGTTGCTGTATTCAAAGACTGGAAATAAATGATACAGGCCACTTGACCCGGCAACCTTAGGACAGTTTTCAGGGAAAGCAGTCAGTATATGGCAACAAATGGGTTTTATCAAAGGTAGGGTTTTGTTAAAGGTAAATCTTTTAACTAGATGAATCACTTCTTAGACAAAGGTAATGCATTAGACCCAGTCTCTGTGAAGTTACAAAAAAGCATTTGATGGAATGTCCCACTGAAAATTCTTTACAGAAGAAGTACAGAAAGCAGAGAGAAGGTAACAATGTGGTGACGGATGTAGGCATGCGTCCACTCTGGGGACTGCTAGACTGCCCGAGCCTCTTCAGACTGGAAGGCAGGCATGCTGTGCAGAGAACTATGATATTGGTGGGGATCAACAGGGAATGACAGAGATCAGACAAGAAATATTGTTGTCTGCTTCCGTGATTTAAGAACAATAAGGCATAACAGACAAAAACCAAATACTGCTTGCTACAGAGCTCCCTGCCAAGGAATGTTGTGAATGCCAAAACTGGGGATTGCATGGATCCAGGGAGGAAACATCCATGCGTGTTACTAACATGATGATTTGAGAGCAACCTTTGATCAGGAAGTCCCTGAACTACTCATGCAGTACTAATATCACAAAGGGAGTACATGAGCAGAGCCGCCCTATACTCACCCCATTGTTCTTCCCTAACTATTTGTCATTGCATGACGATACAAAGCTAGAGAAGCAGGTTAACCTTTTGTTTGAGTCTGTGGTGAAAATTTTATGTTACATCATTTATTATGATGGGGATAAACAGATTGTAAACTGATTAAAGAACAGTTTTACAAGGAGGCTGTGGCAAGTGATGTAAAAAGGGAAATTATCACAATGGAGATCAGGTATTTCTAGTTGTCCTTAAATTTGGGTTTGGGACTGATTCTGTCATTGCTGAGATTAGCGATCCAGGAAAAAAGGGTTACGGATATGATTCATGTCATCTAATGTGTTGAAAAAAAAAAAAAAAAAAAAAAAAAGGCAAGCTGAATCCATCCCAGAGCAAACCCATGGACGTTAGCAAATGTAGATGTCTATGCCTAAACATCATCACTACAGTCAGTAGAGAATAGTGCGTACTTCTTGGGGAGTTTAAGTTCCTCCTCATATGGGATGAACTGAGCCCTTGGATTACGTGTTTTCCTCACTGGCCAAAAAGGAATTTGTCTAAGAAGTTGCCATTTCTAACACAGAAGTCTTAATTTGAAGAGAATAATCCTACTTTAAATGCACTCCTTACATATTCTGTGACACAAAGTCTGCGAATATTGGCATTACAGAGGAGACAGATTTTTCTGCATAACTAAAATGTGAGCTGGACTGATAGAGTTGTAAGAATAGTATTAAAATAATTAAAATTAAAAAAAATAATTAAAAGCACCAAACGCTAAGGCATAAGATTCTGTGAGGTCACAGGTAGTTATCAATTGCGAGCAAAAGATAAGAAACAAGTTGTGGGCCAGTATTTGACTGTGGGGTGACTGTGAGCTGCAAAACGCTGCGATATAAAGGAAAGGTGTTATTCTAGAGAAGAATGGGCACCACTGTGCATAGGGAACACCAGTGCCTTTTGTTGATGCTGTCGTGCATAGTTATGGTAAGAAAAAGGGGGAGGTGAAACAGATGCAGACTGGGATTTCCAAGGTAGTTAAGGAGAAGAGAATCTCCTTCAAGGAAAGAAAATTAAACGGGTCCTTTTTAGTATAACAAATTGAAGATCTAGAGGGGATGGGATGGTACCTTTCATATATATATGGATAAATATAAATATAAGACTATAACTTAAGTAAATTGTCATTGAGAAAAAAAGTGAAAATACAAGGAGGGGTTCCCAGAAAGTGTGTCTCTGGACTTCACCTCCACAGAGGGCAGTGTGAGCAAAGGAAATCCACGGGCTGGCATGGATACTCCTTAAAGTCACAGAAAGGGGTACGAGGGAAGGGGAATGTTTCTGGCATGAGGGAGCTTGGAGTGAGTCCTGCATAGCTGATTTGTTGGTATCTTAAGGAGGTCTGAAAGGAGCCATCTTGGCTTGGCTACCTTGCTCACACCATGTCTATGTTCTGTTACATGACATCCATGCTTCAGGGTTGCTGCTGGTTACCAGGGGGAGCCAAGAAAAAAATAGTTGTTGACTTGATGCATATCACTTTTTCTGGAGGGTTTTATGCCTTCTCTAAAGCATCAGAAATTGGCTACAGGTGGAGACAGTTTGTGAGGAGGTTGCTTTGCTGCCAGTGACATTATCACAGCTTCTCAGTATCTAATTGATATGTCTGCTCATGCACTGAACATTAAACTGATGATCTAATTTGGGATCAGAAGAGAAATCTCCCTCAGGCTAGATAACAGGGATAGTTTTGCCTTCCTTTACAACATGGGGAAGGGTCCATTTCAGAAAAGCACTTGTGAACTCCTAACAAATCCCTGGTTTTTGCTTAAAGGATAAGATGGGCCTGGTGATAGGAATTTAAGCTATATGATAAGAGTCCTCAGATCTGTTCATGTTCCTCACAATTACTCTTGCTGCCTTCCTGTGGTACATGATAGCTGTGATTTCTGTGCTGGTCATTGCTTTATTGTAGGCATTCAGGTTTTTTATAGGATGTCAGGGATATTTTGTGTCTGTAGTGCACTGGAAATTTTGGATTTTAGCTCCTTCTGATCCTGCTGTATGAACATTTATCATACATAAAATGTGGAAACAAAATCCCTGCAGGCTGAGACTCATAACAGTAAAGTAAGGGACTAGGCAGTGAACTACTCCTTATTTGACATGTTACTCTCCATCTCATGAACAAAAACCGCGTTACTTTCTCTTTGGATGTGTCCATCTTCAACCACTTAACCCAATAGTTTTAAAGGGGGTATCTGATAGTTCCTTGTAAATGGAATAAACATCAAAGTGGTGGAAGACTAATACATAGGTGCCACATTTCAAAGGGAACTGAGGCACTTAGCCTGCTGCCAGTTAGTGCAAAATATGAACAGATGCATTCAGGGCTACAGAAATAAATACGGGAGGGAATATCAAACATCATAGTATCCTCACGGTTTTTAACTTACACCAGATTCAATCATGATTTTAAAACTTTCCTTATATGGAATTCACAGAACTGGCTTACTGACAGATCTCAAAATGGGGACTTACCAGGCAATAGGGCTGCCTCTAGCAGAACAAATCAGTATAATGTTACTCAGTGTTCTTGTTGGTAAACAAAATGGTAATATAAACCTTTGCTGCTCTAGCTTACAAATTACTACAGAAGACAGTAAATAGTAAGAAGCAGATGTTATTACTGTGGAATGACATGGCTTGTAGAATAGCGATGGGCAAACAAAATTCACTTCAAGATGTTCCACCTTGCATTTGGCTGCATTCAGTGGGGAAAAGGACACGAACCATGCTTACAATGTGGGTAAATGATGGGGAAGCAGGGCCATTCCACCACGTCTAGACTCACTAGATAAGGAGAGACCAAGAAGCATATCATACTGTCATTCAGCCTGACTTCACTTTGTATCACCTGGCCAGATGGAAACCAATAAATGAGGCTTTGTTGAGAAGTTATTAGGTACAAGCTTGGAAATAAGGGTCACAAGAAGAAATGCAAGCACAACTTTTTTCACTCGATTTCAAAAACTGGATATTCATTTGCAGTGTACTGCAGTGTACTTCCTTTAAAAATCTGTGGCTGAAAGATTAAGATTATCTCAGTTCCCATACTCCAAGTCAGGTGTGCCTGCCTGGGGAAACAGGACAACTCAACCTAAAAGCAGCTGAGCATCTTCGGGTATGGAAGGTGGGAGAGGTTCTGGAGTTCACTTTGAAACAGGCAGCCTAAATTGCAATGGCTAAGAGGAACAGAGAGCGGATAGGTGGGCAAACTAGGGAAGAAATACTGTTATGGTGTACTCTAACTGTGGAGAAGAAATACAGGTTGGTGTAGTACAGGCTCTGACATTCAAGGTCCCTCCCCTCTGGCAATCCTTTTGCCTCTTATGTACAGTCACTTGCACATGTTTCAAGCTGCAGCCTCAGGACTCGTGTTCCCAGCGATGTGCCATGCCATCAGAGTAATGCTCTGTCCTAAATCTGTCTTTCCCTCCATTTTGGCACATGTCAGCTTTCGGTGTTTTCATTTTTTGGAGTAATCCCATCTGTGAAAAGGACTTTCCTTCGTTGCTTTCAGTGACTTTCACCTCTGCGTGCCCTGCTTATGTATCTCTGGAGCTAGGGCACAGATCCAACACAAATACACTGGTTGGGCATTATCTAGAGAGAAACACTGGCATGGTTAAAAGAGAATCTACATTGATCCACAGCTAATAATTGGAAAGAATGGGAGCTATTGAACCACACTTCTGCAACCAGGGCTTTAGGGTCTTATTGGTTACTTACTGTTTGATCTTTGTTAATCACCAGCCTGAACAGAACTGCTAATGCAGTCACACGGGAGCTTGTAGAAGGCATGTCACTTTTCATACAGTGAGGTATACGTATCAGCTACATGTTCTGCAAAAAGCGTCATTTCCAGTCTTTCAGTTTTCTGGGGAGAACTTATAGTCCCACAGATACCAGACCCCAGATAACTAGTTTATTTTGGCATGTTTACATTAGCACAGAGTAAGGGCAGTATGGCAGATGGTCACCTGTTGGCTGAACAGGTAAAAACCTTCCTCTTCTCATTCCGTGCTTTGAAATGCTTAAAGCAACTCAGAACTCTTTGTCTGATTTAATGTTTTCCAGATTACAAAGTCAGGTCTAATTTGACACCAGAATCATTGAAAGCCTCTATCAGCACCTTTGTTTCCTTGATTCTCCCAATCACTTAAAAATCTGAGCTATTTTCAAGCTCTCCAAATGATAGATGTGTGTACACATCCGTCAGGTCTTACCAAGATAATCAGATGAGTCTCATGACCTGGATGTGTTTCAATTAGACATGATTTGAAAGCAGCCTGTGGAGATGTTTGCTTTCAGATACTGTGCAAGATTTTTCACATCAGAGAGTTTCAGTGCAGAAAACGCAGTTGCCATGGCACATAGCCCCAGTTAGCACAAACGCGCTTGGGGTATTCCTGGCTCTGCCCGCACCCTCTGCCCCCTGCCCAGGTGTCGACTGTGCCGATGAGCCAAGGGGAGACTCCACAGTCTGGATGATGCCCCTCTGATAAAATTAGTACCATTTCTTTGTGAGTATGTGAACTGAGGAAAAATGCATGCCTGAAATGAAAAAGCGGAAAGCTTTAAGCTTTTTTACTTTTCAAGGCAGAAAGTTTTAGGAGTTTGAGTTTGCTGAATGAGAACAGTAGTCTAGCATTCAGATTTAAAAACAACCCCAAAAGGGAGAAAGACTGTGAGTTATCTCAGCAGAGGCTGAGAAATTGAACAAATTCTCATGTTACTTGGAAGTAAGAGAAATGTTGATGGGCAGCAGCTATGAATGACAGCTGTCAGAGTGAGAGAAAGCAATTGTTTTCATAGTTCAAGACATAATTTAGTGTAATTCTGCATAAGCTTGTTTATTTTCCAGAAGAAAATATCGCTCCAGTAAAATCAACATGGTCAACTGGAAAATGTTGATTCTGCAGATCAATACTCAGTTTTTCATTAGAAAAAAATTCAATTAAATGCTCTGTCTGGGATAACTTTAATCAAAAGTGGAATATTTCAGTCGTTATTTAACATGATACAACTCAGTTTGAGTGAGCTTATTAACCTGTATTTTCCCTAATGTATTACTTTATTTCACTGAAGTTGTGTTGGAGTCCTCAGCCTCATCTAGGCTGGGATCCCTTAAGGGTTATATCTTTTTTTAGACAAATACAATGATTTTACTCTGAGTAGATCATGTGGGATCTCATCAGAATCACATGACTCCAGATATAATTGGAGAGATAAAGACTTGTTAGGGCCTATTAGGAAAAAAGGGGACCTTGTCTTTTGTAGGCTGGGAGCCAGAGTGTTACTAAAAGGGAATGCTGTTTAAATGAAATTTAATCACTTACATTTCCATCAGAACTGTACTTTTGAACTCGTAAAATTTTATGCAGAGTAAGTGAATACAGACAGCTTTTTCTTTTTTTTTTTCCCCAAGATGAAAAGCAGAGTTATAAGAAAGATCCTTCTTTCAGTCAGAACTACCGGATTTCTTTTCAGTAAAATTATTTAACTGGAATATTTTGAAACCGTGCATTTGGAAGACATACAAACTAGGATTTTTCAGAGTTGGGCTTTTTCGCTGCCCTGGTTATTAATGAGGCATTTATCACTGGCTCAGAGAGGAAAGAACTCGGGAACGTAGGACCAATAAGTACGATCCAGGACATCAACTTCTGGTCCCTGCTATTGAAACAGCCATATTATAAACTTAGAATATTTTCTTAAAGCCTATGCTTTTTTGGGTGCGTTTTCTGCCTTCTTCCCAGTTTCCAGTCTAAACCACCAGTTTAGTGAGGTATACTCTGGACAAACCCAACCACTGTTCTGCAGTGTGGGGTCCTGAAGACAGGAGCAAACAAACCACACATTTTAGACAACAGGCGGAAGAAACAGTAGAATACGTGTAGGTCTCCCAAAGGCTTAAACTCAGTGTCCACGTTGAGCTTGGAAATACATCTGTGTGATATAGTTCAGACTCAATCTGTGTGCACCTAGACCTGCGCTTCCATCTGCCTGTCTCTCATTGCTCCCTAGTGTCTTCCATAGACCCACAGAAGCGCGTCAGCCTGAGCCACTTTGGAAGCTGAAGCTCAGCACGTCTGCTGTGTCGCAGTGCAGTTTCACTGTGCCCACGACAAGGTGTGCAGAGTGTAGCAGGGAAAGTAGCCCACAGCCCTGGAGCCAGCATACCGTGCACACCTGATGGCTCTACGGGACCTCTTTGTCTTTTCTGGCAGAATTGAATTTGGGGGGGTTGGCAAAGCCACTTCTCTTTCTTAGCTTTTACTTTCAACTACTGTTCAGGCTAGGGAGGTACAGATGTCTCTGAACTCTGCCTGAGGAAGTTAAGAGGAACAAGCTTTACCTCCAACATGAAGTCCCAGGTGTCCAAAGTGTGTCACTGGAGACTGTAAGACAGCAGCCCCACTACCTCTACGTGATAGGGCAAGGGAGGTCTCTGGGGGACAGGTCTACCTGTCTGAGGTGACAGGACACGTGGGTGACCCCTCCACCATGTGCCACTGCTTGTCAGTGGTGTCCTGCGGTGCCTCCTTCCCCTCCCTGCAGCAGTCTCGCTCTTACCAGCTCACTCGCTCCACAACACAGCCCTGCCAGCATAGAGCCTGCTTTTCACACAGCCTTCTACTTTTTCCTGAAATTATTTGATTTCAGAGACATGAGGCAATTTTCATGACAAGTATGTGCCACAGACTTGGAAGGGCTGGAAGCTCAGGACTTCCCACCTTACTGTAAGCAGCAGAAGGAGAAGAAAGAGCATGGGCCTCATGCTGGAAACAAGTCAGAGAGATCATCTCCTTTTGCTGCCACAACCTTCTCTGTGTGTCCCTGGCACTGACGCAGTGAGATGATCCACCATTTCCAAAGAACACGCAGGGGCCCAAAGATGACCTTTCTTTGGTAGAAACTACTGAGGAGCTGGAAAGCATTTGACCTGCAGCACTGTGGGAGCTTCCCCAGCTGCAGAGCTATGAAAGGGGAAGTCTCAACGAGCCTGCACGAGGAAAGGCGGTGCATGCTCCTGGGAAGCTGAGCCCAGGGGACTTTAAGACCTCGCCTGTTTGCTGCTGGTGTCCTTCCCAGTTGAGGCTAGGCATGTATTAAAGAAGCAGGTGCACACATGCACGCACACATCCACACACGCACGCATGCATGACATTAATGTGGCTGGCCACACAGACCAACCCAGAGAGAGCTGTGCCTTTACCAGCACCACGGAGACACCACCACGACTCCCATCAGCTGGCTCGCTCCTCTTTCTCCTCTCTGCAGCAACAGGCTCCGTAGATGCACAAGCACATTGCACTAACCGTCCCTCAGATATTATCATGGGCTCTAAGTCTGTTATCCATACCAAGACCTCAAGGCTCTTACCTAGCCACCAGCTCACACCTTGGGTCTTTCCAGATGTGTCTCCTCATGCTCTCTGGCTGGTTCAGTTTGAAGTTCCCCAGTGAATTACAAATACACAGACATGCACATATGGAGTGTTAGATTAATTAATTAGAGAAAAACACATACAAATTTAGGGCTTTCCAGTTGCTGGTACCCAGACCTACAGGCCCCTATGACCCATGCCCCCTTCCTGGGAAGCTCAGCTGAGCCTGTGCAGGGTCAGTCTGGTTACGAGGGAATGCATGTGTGAGGGCTTGCACAGATGATGTTTCTACCTCACCCTTGGGAAGCCACAGAAGAAGCCAGTACCAAGTGCTTTGCTCTTGTTGATGTTTAGGTGGTCAGTCAGTCCTCTCTCCTCAGCCTCCAGTAACTCCCTGACACTGCTGGGCTCCAGAGAGCTCCACATGTGCTGTACATGGCCATTGCTCCTGCATGGAAGTGGAGAGCATTCAAGCCAGGTCACATCACACCTCTCCTTTCTATGTGAGTTGATCACATAGGAGAGATCACTCCTTGGCTTTCTCCTCTGTCAGAATTGCTGCCACAACTGGGTGAAGGCAGGACTACCAGGGGGCTGGATCCTAAACACCCTTCTTGTTGCATCTCTCAGTAGCCTTTTCTGTATTCCCTAAAGACTCTCCAGGAGCTTGATATTAGGAGAAGACGCATCTGGAAAAGGGCAGCACAGCAGGGTAAACTCCGCCAAGTCTAAAATTAAACTTAAGAGGGCTTAAGAGATCAGTTATACAAGATACCCAAAAATAACTTAGAATAAATCCTAAGAGGAACAGTGAAAGCACTGCTGACATCTTCAGTTCTCGGTGAGATGCATGTCTGCATGTCGAAGTATGAATGCGGTCTATAAATACCACAAGTGGTTACCACTGAAAACAGAGGAGGGGTTTCCAGTGCTCCAGCAACAGGAACAACAAACAACGGAGGTGTTCTTCGTCAGGAACTGCTTGTGCAGTTCCTACCACAAACTTCAGCAGTAAGCCAGGCACAATCCACTGTTGGAAGTGAAGTGACCTCCTTCCAGGCTTTTCTCTGTCTCCAATCTACAGTCATTCTTTGTGCTATGGCTCCAAAAGGACTTTTTCTGGACACTCCACCATTTTCTCTCCATATTATTTAAACTGGAGGCCTCAGCCACAGCCAGCTCTCCTGGGAGAGATGTTGTTCTGGGCAAGTTGATTTGAGGGAGGACAAGGATGCACATTCCTCCAAAAAGCCTGTGATCTCACTCTCTGTGTCCTGTCTGCAGACAAGGCACCTGCAGCCAAACACCATGGTACCATCGGCTTCGTCAGCACCCATGTGTGTCAGAAAGGCTTTGTACCTTGATGGGTATCTGAAAGGCACCGTGTATCTCCCAGAACAACCTCTGCAGTTTCTCTAGTAGCCAATGCCATTCCCCTTTGGCTGTCTTGGGATAATGTGCTAGAGAGTCAGGTATTTGTTAAAGGTTTCCAGTAATATGGCTTCAGATTCACTGCAACCAAGGGTGAGAGATGGCTTGGTACTAGCCAGTCAGCTCGAAGTCAGGTTAAAATAAAACTGATAAAAGCAATAGCTTGCATCTGAAAAACAAACCCACAAAACCAAACCTGAACCATAGATCCATATGGCTAGAATGAAAAATCCTGCTTAATCGGCTTATATCAAGTCCAAATCTAAAGGTCATGCTCCTTATACTCCCTTGAATTTATGTCAGTGCATTCCTGACACACCTCATGCCCTAAAACTCAGAGGCTCTGGATGCGCATGATTCCTACTTACAGCACAGTATCTTTCATGGTCCACCTATTTCTCTGAATTTCCTTGTCAGGGGCGTAAACTACACCACGTGTGAAAAGAAGTTGAGGGAGCTGGGCTTGTTCATGTCCCTACAAAATAGAGGAAGGATGACTACAAAGATGAGAGAGCAGCTAGAGAAGTTCAGGTTGGGCATAGGGAAATGCTTCTGCAGAAGGGTGGTGCAGGCCTGGGACCAGAGCAGGGGACAATCTCCATCCTTGGAGTCACTAAAGAATGGGTATCGATCATCATCCTTGAAGTATTTCATGATTTGGCTGGGCCAAGTCACAGCTGATCTGATCAGGTGTTAGCGATAGTCCTGCCCTGAACAGGAGGCTGGACAAGAGACCTGCAGGGTCCCATCAACACAACAGTTCTGGGATGCTGTGATTTCTGTGATCCACCAGGTAGCTTTCGGTCTGTCTATCCCAAAACTTAATAACTTACTCGTCTAACATTCCTGGTGCTTAGATACAGACTGCCCTATCTACCTCTTCTGAAATAGAGATGGTGCTTGGTAAGTCAGGTGTCCCTTCCTTATCTTGACTGTCCTCTTGATAGTGCCTGGATTCACAGAGTAGAATTCCTTCCCTGTGCCATGGAGATACTGAAACGTTCATTTCAATGTCAAGTGAGCCTTTCATAGCAACATATACAGAGACAAACAGACTACAGGCTGTGTACATACCACTTTTTAACATATTTAGCATAGGTTTAAAACTGCAAGAAATAAATAAATGGGGTAATAATAGTATTATAATAATAGATTGCTGTTTCAGCACAGCTATCATTTGAATGCTTATGTTTATCTCAATCCCAACAAAGACACCAGAAAGATTAGCATTTTATATTGGTTTGTACATATAATTCATTAAAACTCAGAAAAATTACACACTGACTTCAACATCACTCCAGCATTTCACTGTTTATTCTTTTTTAATGGCTTGGCTTTCCTAAATAAGTCTTTTCAATTAAAATTGAGCAAAACTAATAAAAAACCTCCTCCTGAAGCTGTCTTTGCATCAATTGAAGTCTTAAGGGGCAAAATGGATTCTTCTCCATTACCTCTGGCACGCATGTGGGGCTTGGATTCCTCTAGGCAGACAGGCTGTTGGTCGCCTCAGAACATACCAGGTTGAAGGAAACACATACAATTGGTGTATGGATGCGCCTGGAGCAGAGGAATTATTTTACAATCTCTTTGATGGCCTGAAAAAGTAAAAAGAAAAAAGAAAGGTCAATACATCCACCTTAAGATACATTTCCTGCTCAGAAGCTATAGGCTTCTCAAGAATGCCTGCAAAAATGGAGGTGGAGTCAGAATCAGGGAATGGTCACGGGTGGAAGGCACCTTCAGAGATCATCTAGTCCAACCCCCCTGCCAAAGCAGGTTCACCTACAGCAGGTTGGACAGGAATGCATCCAGGCGGGTTTTGAATATCTCCAGTCCTAAAGAGAGAAAATTTAATTCACAATGGCAAACTGATGCAGTGGCCACAAAGCCGAGGGAGTGGCACAGGGCTGGGTGACAGTCATGGCAAGGCATCTGCCTGCTTTTTTAACAATTTTTTAAAAATTCCATACAATTGCTTAGCTTGCTTTGTGCTTCAGGTTTTGTCTGTCCTAGTCACACGTGTCATATCTATCTATGGAGACATCTGTGCCCACGGCAATGCTTCCTGGCACTGGGAGGGTCGGTCAGACCATGGTGGGGCACAGGTACTGTCCTGACAAAACTGCTGGTGAAATAGGCCTGTGCCCTCCAAATGCTACTCCATCTGGAGTTGACACAACAGGGACCCAACCGTCAGAGAGAACATTGTTCTTCACCAACTGTATTTCATACTCCTGATCAAGGGACGGTAATCCTAAGGGAGAGTGCAGCCTTGTGAGCATAGCATCTTTGGTCCAGGCTGGAGGCATGGGTAAATGTCTGCTCTGTGTGGGACAACCTACTAGTCCTGTGGAGTCTCAGGTGGGAGCGATGGCAGAAACACCAGTCAGAAAGAGGAGGTAGAGCAAAACCAATCAACTTCTGTCTCCTAAAACGATCCTTTTCTTTTAAAGGTGAAAAATGTCGAAGTTTTATTGACCTTGCCCCGGCTTCTGAAAAAGGTAAGACAATACAGTCAAGGTTTTTTCCTATTTTACAAATTGCATCAGTATTGTTTCTTGTCATACTTCAGTGCCAGGGGAGACATTACTACCTAAGCACATAAGGATCTACATGCCATCCAGATTGCATACAGCCAGGTGGAACAAATGCCAAGGGTTTAAGACACCTGTTTACTCAGGTTATGCAGATCTGTCATTTCTCTGATGCATTTTCTCTTCATTCAGCTGATTTTTTTTTCTAAGAAAATAAAGATTTATATTGTAATACAGACATTTCCCTTCTTCCTCTAGTGAGGAAGGACATGCTATGTGGTTTCCTCAGGCCGTGAAGACATTTATGGTCAGAAAACCACAGTCACAGTACCAAATGTCTCTTTGTGAGAGGGAATCCTGTAGATGCTTGTTTGTTTCATTTACCCTCGGAAAAAAAAAAAAGTATTATTCAAGTGCACAGAAAGAGACAGGCTGCAAGGCTTTTTTTTACCCTGGTATTGGAGTTGTAAATTCTCAATAGCAATTTAACCCACATTTCAAAATAATATTTATCAGGAAAAAAATGGGGAGAGTTCAATTAACAAACAGGGCAGCTCGGCCCATCCCGCCCCCTGCTCACAACAGAGCGCTCTGCCACAGCTGAAGAGGTGCACGAGCCTCACGGTGTCCCTCACACTAACAACGGGCTCGGATGATGAACATTCATGTGTGTACGAAGAAGCAGTGTGTTTTGTTAGATCACTTGAGACAACCGCAAAACCTTTGGGGCATACAGTACCTTCATCAGGTCCGACAGAGAGGCAGTAAGTGGTGTAAGAACAATTGTTCTGCATCTGTCTGAATTGCTGGTCGGCTGGACAAACTGAAAGAGAAGGGCAATTGCCATTAATAAAGCAGTGGGGTATTTCAGTGAGAGAAACAGTAAGAGAGACAGTCCCCATGAAATTCATCATAAGTAAACCTAAATAAATTATGCACATAAGGGAAGAACAGTCCTGGGATTACTGCCACTAATGGGCTCTGAGCTGAATGTACACACACAAATGGGACCTTGGGGCATAGCTGTTCTTTTGAAAACACTAGGTCAGTACTCAGTAGTGGTCAAAACCCAAACTAATCTGTTAGAAAGCATTAGGAAAGGACTTGAGAACAGAGCAGAGAGTATCCTGTTGCATGAGGACTGCACACATCTGAATCTTCACCTTCATATAAAATATAGTGTGGTATTTTGTCCTTTTTAGTCCAGCTCACAGAACCACAGCAAGGACAATCAGAGTTCTGGAAGGTTCTGTACAAGGACGAGACTAAGACTCTTCAGCTCAAAGGAGTGACATATGAGAGGAGATATGATGGACATTGCCATAGACGTAAGAGGAACTGAAAAGGCAGCCTGGGGAGTTGTAGTTCACTGCCTTTCCCAGTACAAGGACTACTGGGCATTGCACGACACCTTCAGGAGACAGACTCAAAAGAAGCATGATGTGTCTGTTATAAAGGCAGTAGGATGTTTTTGTGCTTTATCCATTTTCTCTGCAAGTTCATTATGGTGCATAATGCTTGGTTGCATCACCCACACACTTCCAAAACAGGATTTAGTGCTTTACTTAAGTATTTCTTCTGGTTGTGTGAAACGCTGTCAGCAATTTTTTCTTTTAATTGAATTTTACATGCTACACGATGTCAGTGTATATTTCTAGACCATTCTATTTCTCCTTTTTGAGGAAGGAAGGCTCTTTTGGTGTAGTGGTATAAAGAAACTTACAACTTTTTCTGAAGTCTTGCCATGGAGTTGTAAGGCATATTGACAGAAAGAGAGGGGAATGCACAGTCAGAGACAGAAAGTGCTGACCATCTGAGTCATAAACAACTGTAAATCAAGTTGGACACTGCAACACAATTAATCTGAATTTTTCACTATCAGTCTTGTACTGTCCCGAGTTACTTTCATCACATATAACGAGAAAATTGTGTGTCAACGATGCTCAACGTACTTTGGCTGCATAATTCAACTTCTTGACTTCTTTTATTCTCTTTCCCAGTTAGAAAGAGCTTCCTCCTCCTTTAGCATCTTCATCCCCTCACTCGGCATTGACTTTAATGAGCATAGGCTTGTCAGCTACTTAGTTACACCCAGTGCTGGGACAGATCCTTGATTCTTCTTCCAAGTAAATGAGATATGATAAAATGCATTGAATATAAAAAGTGGAGCTCAGTTATACAAATACATTGTGGTTTTCACAGTACATTGTGTAACTGGGAATTTTTGGACTACACTTACCTGCACAATGAGACTTGAGCTTATTCATTCTATGCATATTCTTAGCATCACTTAACACTAAAACGTGGTTGTTCAAAGTTTTGATTATCTAAAATGTCTCCATGTGTACATGCGCTGTTACTGCAACTGACCACTCAGGCTTTCTAAATTTTTCTTTTCAGTTGATTTTCCCTGATCCAAAGAAGACCTCTATCTAACCAACTTCTAAGCTAAATACAGGCCGTTGAAACCTGTGCCTACTTCTGGGCACATCATCTTCAGCTTTCAAGGCGTGCTAAAAGGAAGCCTAAGAACAAACTTAGTCTAGCTGTGTAGCCAGTCTCTTCTAGAGTCCCTCACCAATTAACAGCAAGTCAGTATAAAATCTCTGCATTATATTTAAAACCTTCATGGCATAGGAAAGCCAATCACTGAAACATTCACTGTAAAATAAAAATATCTACGGTGAGGCCAAGCTACATCCTTACCACAAATCTTGGATTCATAAATGAAGATGTTTCTTATTCTTACTGTAAAAATGTAATAGCTTATGCTTGAGCTTTCTATCTTTCATCCACTTGTGCTGATCTCAAATGTAACTGGATACCATGTTTCTGATCAGTTATTATACCCTTTGCACATATTGCACCAATGACATCTACTAAAAGGAGGCAGCAAAATTTGGGGCAAACAGACCCACAGTATGGTATAAATAAGCATTTCCAACCCACACTAGAAGAGCTCTTCCCTGTGTTTAAGGCAGCTGCCAACAATCTGTCAGAACCTTGTAAGCCTAACATTGAATTTATTAGCTATTGCTGGTTGTTAGTGCCAAATCTGCTTAACAAAATCAGCTTGGTGATGGTAGGTAATAACTAGGAAAAAAAATAATTGTCTCTGTCCACAAATATTTCTTATGACAGTTTCCATTCACTATCGATAAAGGATGATAGGGCAATAGCTAGTTA
Source organism: Charadrius vociferus (assembly GCF_000708025.1). Classification (NCBI taxonomy): domain Eukaryota; kingdom Metazoa; phylum Chordata; class Aves; order Charadriiformes; family Charadriidae; genus Charadrius; species Charadrius vociferus. The sequence continues at coordinate 873,737 of NW_009647739.1, forward strand.
CGTTGGCCAGGAGTTTTAACGGGCTCTCACAGAGCAGATGTTGTTGGGTTCCATGGAGCGTGCTATTTTCTAATTTTCATTAGAGATGTGAGTAGTAAGATAGCAACTATTTCCAAAAGGAGTTGGAAGGAAACTGCTACAATAGGCTGGGTCTTATCTTTCAGTTCTGAATTGCTCCTGAGATCTT
>NW_009647739.1:873984-885369 GCF_000708025.1 Charadrius vociferus
TATCTGGTGAGGGACACTTATGCATTACAATGAAAAGTGCACCTAGACTTCAGCTACTTGATCCACTTCTGAATGCATCTTACAGCCTTTCCTCTCCCATTGGGCTGTTGAAAACCTTGCCAAATCAGCTTTCTGTCAAGCTCCCTGCTGCAGCACCCATTCAGAACACTCTGTCTGGGACACACTTCACCACCCTCCTCCTTTCATTACCACCTTTTTGGTGCACCTTCTAGCTCCCCTTCTCCATTGGTTAAAATGTGTACCCGAGAGGGCTTCCAGGAAGGCATGGAGGATACATTTAAAAGGAAGAAACTAAGCCCACGTCTGGAAACCATGGCACCACAATGGAAAGCAAAAGGTAGCAATATGTCCCATCAAATGATCTGTTAAATGGCTTCACTGACTAGCATAACACCACAGCAACATACATACAGGTGTGTTCCTACCCCTGCCTCAAACTCTGTGGGGATTCAAGCTCCCGCATCCTTCTATAAAGTTTAGCTGTCAACCACAGTGAGACAGAGAGCCAGAGGAGGAGTCATGACCCGCTGAACTCCTTGTGTAAGGGAAAGCTGAGATACATACAGTGGAAATCAGTTAGAGGCAGCATTTGTGCTGGAAGAGTTTTGCTGGGGAAGAGCGAGGGCTTGCAGGAAATGTGGTGCCCCCAAGAGTTTTCAGGATGGTGTCCACTGGGGCTGTGACTCAGGCACTTTCCAAACACCTGCAGTGCCTGCAGCACGTACTGAAATGAGGTGCTCTGGCTTGAGGAGTCCTGTTGGGAAGTTGCTTCAGGAACAGGCTCAAAGGCCAGTGCTGGCTCAAAATTTAGAGATGGCCACACCAACATAGGGCAGGACTCGCAGGACAAACTCCTTTCAGGTATGGTACAATCTGATCTAAGTTACTGTAATGCTCTGTAAGACCTCACTTGCTTCAGCTGTGATAGCTATGGAATAATACCCACAATGAATGGCAAAGCAGCAGGTGATCAGCAACTGCTTATGTTTCATTGCTTTCCACTTATTCATAGGGAAAGTCACATGCATAAAATAAGACTTCAGAGACCATGGAGGTTGAGACAAGGCAAAACCTTGCAGAAGAAAAATGCTCATTGCTAGTGAGCATTTACCAGTCCAAAATGTTACAGGGGACTTCTTAAATTAGAGGCCGTACTGACAGAAGTAGGAGATGCCTTCTGCATGTCCTCTACACCGCTCATGATGATGCATCCTGTAGAGATGAAGCAATAAAAATGCTGTATATTCTAAAAAGTAGCTGGCAAAACTAAGATAGCACATGGCAAACAGCAAATAAAGAAATAAAGTCTCACCTAAACACAGCATGCAAAAAGGGAAAGCTCAGCCAAATCCATATATGCTTCTAAGCCAGCACTACAACAGCAATTAATGAGAAGAACTAGATGCCTGATTTTAATGGATACTGACATAATAGGTGTACCAGAAATTTGATGGGAGAAAGATAATTAGTGGGACAATAACATCTTGGTACTGATTACACTGAAAGACAAAGCAGATGTCATGTACTAAAGCTGAATCAGAAAAACAAGATAATGTCATTAATGAGCAACACAATCTCTGTGGATAGATTCCATGCTCAGATAACAAATACAGAATTGTATTAGTGATCACCCATTGGGACAGCTTACAGTAGCAAGGTTAAACTCAATATCAGAGAAGATATAAGGGCAGAAAAAAACCCCAGCAGGAGCAGACTTCAAAACCCCATGCATAGACTGAGAAAATGATGTCACGCTTGATATGATGTAGAGACTAAAATTTGGACAAACTTTAGGAGCATGGAAAAATTACCCGGGAAACTTGTAACTCCTGACTTATTCCTGAATGGTATGGGGAACCTGGTTCAAAATGTTAGTAAGAGATACCTCTGACCTGTGACTAACATAGACAAATTCAGCATCCTTGCAGAAGCAATAAAAGTTAAAAATAAAAGTTGTGAAGAAGAGAATATAAGAAAAACAAGAGCTGATTAAAAGAAATTAAAAGCTTCAGCTAAAAGGACGAATGGAGTGTGAAAACTTTAAAGATACTAGATATACTACAGGCATCTAAACTATTCATAAATCTTTCTTTCTCAGTCACAGAGTGACTGAAAATGGCAGATAATATTCAGTGTTGATAAACACAAAGTGGTGAACATGAAGAGTAATCCTACCTTTACATATATAGTGATGGGTTCTGAATTAGCTTTTACCCCTCAGGATAAAGTTCTTGGAGCGATGACAGACACTTCTATGAAAACACTAATTCACTGCTCTGCAGAGATTAAGAAAAGATGAAAAGAAATATTAGGATCATTGTAGGAAATAAAGAACAAAACAAAAAAGTCACCATGCCACCACATGTATTCATGATGTACCCACCTGCAGCACTCTGCATGCACCTCTCATCCCTCCCCTGCCAGCCTCAGCTCAAAAAAGTTACGACAAAATTTAAAGAGATAGAGAGGAGGCTTTGACAGTTATGGTCAAAGATAGGGAATACTTTTTTGTATGACAAGGGCAACACAGACCAGATTTCAGACTGGAAAAGAGACGAATGAAACTTACAACCACCAGGTTTTGTGTACTGGGTAGCTGTTCCCGAGAAGAAAAAAAGAGGAGAGATTTTCTAAAAAGACCTGCATCCAGTGTAAAGAAATGTAACGGGGGTCCCACAAGGATTGTATGCTTTCCAAAACAGTCCCCATTGTCGTCTTGAACATTTTGTACTCTGCTTACATTATTCTTAATATATCTGCAACATAGCACAAACAAGTACCTATGCACTTGTATTAAGGGAGTTATGATTAAGTATGAAGGAAAAAAAAAGTGTTACTAACATTTAATCTATGTTTTCTTACACATCTATTATGAATCATTGAAGTTATTTTTAAAAGCTAATTAGCTATACAAACATGAAGCCATGCTTAGGAGCAGAATTCAAGCTAAATTCCTAATTCCTAAAAGGCAGAAAAAGTCTTGCTTTTCATGCTGGTGATGCCAAATGACGCTGAGTCTCTGCTGTGGGGAAAGCTAGCCACAAGGTCTGAACACAACTCATTTCTCAGCCCAGTGCTGAGGACGGAAGCGCACCACAGACCCTGCGCTGTAGCTCCATTTAGCCCAAATATACTTATTAAGACACACAGGATGGTCCTGCTTTAGAGTGTTTGTTATTCTTTTCTGCTATATTACTCTATTGGTTTCACACTAGGAAAAAAAGAATATAGGCACAAAGATATTCCACAGTCTGCTCAGTGCCATACACAGGAATAAATTCAGAACTAAGCTCAATATCAGAACAATAAAAAGTCATAGAAACCACATCATCATGTAGAAGAGAATCGTTTTATTTAGCTCACAGCTCCACCTCGCCTTTCAAAATAAAGCAACCAATGAAGACCTAAAGCTGAAAGAATCAAAACAGCTGGCATTTCTGCTCTCACCTAAGCAGTCCCTGGTGATTGTGTTTATCTCTCTTGCTTGGTCTCTCATGGTTGGCAAACTGCAGTCTCTTGTCTGGGTGCTGGCCCTTTACCTATCTTGACTGTCTTAGTTGTTTTACGATAACAGATAGTTTTAGGTATCTCTGATGGCTTTTAGGATCACGAAGCTTACTTTTTTTGGAGGAACGTGTCTCATAGCTTTGTGGTCTACTTCTCCCAGTTTTTTTACACTGCAGCACAAGAGGAGCAGGCAGATGGTCTGATATTACGAGATTGCATTAACCAACAGATGGGCTGACTGCTCAGAGCTGAGTCCCTACGCCAGCCACAACAGCATGCTCAATGTTTACTCCTTTCACCATTTTTTATTGATCACTCCAGTATTTCTGGCTTGTAATTCCCGGTATTGGAGCAGCAGAGATGAGCAAATGACTAAAAACCATCAGAATGCAACTGGAAGAGAAAGCATGAGATTTACATGGCCCTTTCAAGCTTACTCTTTAATGCTTTTCCCAAACAAGATGCACAACATTTCTCAATGTGTACCCGTTTGTATGTTTTTTTCCCTCTTCTTTCTTGCACTGAATGTAAAGAGGAGAGATTAAAGTGAGATCCAGGTGTCAGTTCCAACATAGGAGGCAGGTCTGGAAAAGCAAAGCAATGACAGCCAGAGTCAAGAAACATAGGGACAGCAAATAAAGATCAGGAGGAACAAAGCAGACAGGTCCACAAAATGCACAGAAAATGCCATTCTACGTCGGTAAACAGAACATCTTAAAAAATTAGTAGTGCACAAAAACCAAACACCCGTTAGGTCTAGGGAGCACTCACCATAAAAGCCAGCCCCTATTACATGTTATGCAACTGCCAGTGTGCTCGCAGCATCATGCTCCTAGCTGTGGAATTGAGTATTAAAGAAATAACGAGATTTTCCCTAATGTGGCAGACCATCATGGGTGCCACAGGCTATGGATGGTCGGCATCTTTCTGAGAACTAGATCTCGATAATGAATAGGGAAGTGCAAGATGACCATTAGGGTCACTGTTTCCACAGCAGTCTCTGCTCCCCTTCCCAGGAAGGGTGACAAGGGCTTGCCCCCGGTCTGTCACACGCTAAGAAGATATGTTCTGGGTCCCTCACGCACTGTTTAGGTCTAACACAATAACTTACAGAGAGGACTTATTGTTCCACCAAAAAAAACAAACCAAGGAGAAGGACCCATTCCCATCTAGCACACGGGTGCTCGCCCCCCTCCATCTCCAGTTCATCAAGCAGGAGGTACAGACCTGAGGCTGTTGAAGACAAGTGAGCACAACTTTTTGTTGCTGGTAATGTGAACAAGGGTGACAGCTCCCCCATATCCCTGGCTGCTGCAGCATGGCTGGATAACAAGAAGAATAGTGAAACTTTTTTGCACAAAGTAGGAACAAGACCTGCACCATGGCTTCCTCCATAATTCACACCACCCAAACCCTAGCTTTTCCCTCATACATGGTTCTCCTCCTCCCACGCTGGATGACATCTGTCTAGTTGACTTTCAAAGCCTCTTGTGGTTTCCCTGTGTTGTTCAGCAGTTCAGGGATCTTGGGGACAATGACAGCGAACCATGGGCTAACAGGAGCGTTTTCTTACTCAAGTAACAGCATCAGTGTCTGGGGCTAGCAGCAGTGCCAATGAGGAGGGAAGAAGGAAGGACACTCTCCAGGAGAGTGTTGCTTGGACACTGATGTCTCTTTCACCTGCTCAGGAATGCAGCACCCGGCTTGTCCTTTTGAGTGCAGCGCTCTGGATTTCATCTCAGTCAGCTCTGATAACTTCAATAGTTATTGAAGACCTAACGGAGCTCAGCTCCACTGTTTCTGGCACATAAAGGGGTTTTTGGTATATTATGAAGTGTGATGTAGAAAAAAACCCCAAAGCCTCCACCTGCTTGTATCAGAATTTCTAAGGCTGAATTGACAGAGGAGGGACTTGAGATGATGTCTCATCATAGCTCAGACAGACTCCTCTCACTATCAGACCAGATGTGCAACGCTGAGTTATGAGGAACGTGACAAGTATAAACATTTTCAAGATTTCTTTGGGTGTCTGCATTGTTCTCCAGTCTGATTACTTGCTCAGGGACAGCATGGCACAGTGTGACAGTTCGAACAAGGCTGCTTGGGTCAGATCCTTGACCTCATCAGCCCGGAGAGCAGGTCTGCTATTAGAAGGGCTGGTAAGCAGTAACCAGCGCTCATCTTCAGCAGGGAGCGGAGACTGAGGCAGTATGTGTTTCTAAGGAGGATAAAGTCCCACGGAGGCGTTCTGAATATGAGTTTACCCCAATTAGGAAGCTAATTTTCTGTATGAGAGGGGCCTCAGAAATCAATGCAGACTCTGGACTATTGCTTCCTGGGCGTTGCTCAGGGAACGCTGGGCCTTTCAGCAGGCAGCACCACATAGCTTGGCAGGTAATACATTCATTTACAGGTTTTTTTATGCTGGCATAATTTCCAAGCCACTAGCCAAAGTGCATGACTAACATTGTCATGCACACAATTCCTGCCTATGCTGCATGTAACATAGTTGACATGACTCAGCAATCTCCTGCAGGAATAGCAATATGATTTTCCCAGAAGAGAACCTTTATGAGCAAACAGCTCATGTTTATGGATTAAAAATGCTTTGAACTCTAACAGCAATTTCTCTGTTGGCCACCTCTTCAGTGTTGCCTTGAGAACATGTATTAATATTGGATCTCTGACAGTCATTTTCATGACCTGACCAGCCCAGAGAAGTAGCCAGAAGGGGATTTCAATATCATTATTTCATCTGCAGACAGGACCTCACAAGCTGGCATCAGAAACTGTTGGCATACTGAGCTGGCACCAAAAATAAACTTTTTGATTTGCCGACAAGTTTATAATCATACATATTTAACATAAAACTCCATGGCAGCATGTGAATGTAGGTAGTAGGTGATATAGAAGTGTATTTCGACTCGCTAGAACTGGATTGTTGGCTGTATTAATCTCAGAAGCACAACAGTAATTGAAATTATAGTTCCAGAAACAGCAGCAAATGCTTCTTTATCATCCTGCACATAATCTCATTCAGATGGCATCCAAGTTCTTGGTATTTCAGTCCAAATTGCTAGTGAATCTGAGAATGGCTTTAATAATGCATCACAAGACAACTAAGAATCATCTTTCCATGTTGCAGGGAAAGAACACAGAAGTGCGTGTTGGTAATTTCTTGACATTCTTGAGGTCAGTGTAACCAGATCGCTTTCACAGAAAAGTTGGAGTCAGCAACTGTTGCGTTTATGTGACAGGAAATTGCAGTGGATTTGAACAAAGAATACGTGATGATGTTTTGGTATCTATATTCGCTCAGGGTATTGTGAATGGTCCTTAGTTTTTCTTACTCCAAAGGAAAAAGGCCAGATGCGTACCAACAGAATGACAACAACAGCAGTTACCCCAGTTTAATTTATACTTCTTAACTTAGATACCAAACAGTCAAAATCAGCTCAAAGCTCCTGGAAGTCGTTAATCACACTGCTCTTTGGATTCCTTAATCAGGAATTCACTGAAATGTGGTACGATGACTCGAGTTCTTCTAAGCAGATATTCTGTGACTCTTTTCAGAATTCCTATTTCAAAGGAAAGTCAGCATTGGCGATTCCTGACTCAGAGTGCTCCTTGGTGAGAGGTAATAGCGTATTCATTTACAGTGCCTTCCCTGATGATCAGGCCTGACTTGAAATAAATTCAGGTTTTGTGAAGAACTTTGGAGCCTTGAGACTTGTTGCAGGCTGAGGTAAAGTTTCTTTACCTCATTGTCAGAAAAATACTCCGTTTGTTTCATTTGTTCAGACTTGTCTGCAACATCCCTTTGTTAACATGTTGTCTCTGGCAGATGCACTTAACATGGCCACCAGCTCTGCAGAATTGCACTCAGTATCTATAAATCATCTTTCAAAACATTGGTGCTGCCCTCCACTGCCTGACAGAAACGCAAGGAACTGATCTTGTCAGATGGTTCACGGTGTACTTGAGTTTCCAAAATTTCAGCGGTCAGCTGGGTAACAGTTATCTTTTCAGTCACAATGGAGAGTATGTCCACTTCACTTGGGTTTGCTGGAAAAAGAATTTCCTTGTCATGTAACAATACTGGTTCAGTGGCTAAGCCCATGAGGAGGGGGCACTGATGCTTTTCACCATGAACCCCACAGAGAAGACAAATTCTTAGCACATTGTTGAGGAAATAACAGTTGCTCAGAGACATAAAGAAGTTCAGTTATGTCCTGGCTAATTTACTGACCTCCTTGCAAAATCAGAATCTCTGGACAATGACAGAAACACAGATGAAAAGTGTGCTTTCAGCAGGGCTATGTTTTCACATTTTAGGCAAAGCTGGTGATCATATAGAGTGCAACCTGTCTGGAGATCAGATGATATGAAGGTGATATGATTCCTTCTGAGGCAGGAGTCCTATGATGTCAGTTGACTTACATGAAGTTTTTCAGTGAGTCCCAGTTTTGCCATCTCAAGTTCTAGATGAGCAGGTCCTGTACTTCCAGTGCTTTTCCTTTGCAAGATTGTCCTGAAGATGGCGACCCCTTTGCCACCAGTAACATCTTCGCAGTCTGTGGTGTTCAGCTTCAGAACAATCCCACATGTGACATACAGCATAATATCTGTTGGGCAGGAGCAGAGACTCAAAGTGGCCCACAGTACCTCAAAGTACTCAATCAATGTCAGCAACACTGTCAAGAATGTGATAGAATGGTTGGTATAGAAGGACCAGAATAAAAAATGGCAGGAGAAGGTGTACCAGAATATCAGGTGTTGATAATTGAGATTAGTGGGTCGTCGGGATCCTAGTGCCCATCTACCTGCAGCTTCTCAGACACCAGGTTGGGAGGTACAGGACAAGAGGTAAATCATGATGTGTAACAGAGACGAGACAGAACAGCAAGGCAGATTGCAGTCAGCTCCTAGCTGGGACAAAAAGGAACATGCAAACCTAACACATTTTTACTAACCTACAAAAAGCCCAGAAGACATGAGGAGGACTCGACAGCTGGCACCCTCTGTATTATTCCAGGGAATCCTGGAAAGATTGACTGAATACGTGCATCTTGGTGCTTGCATGCTGGATGGACTCCTTGCACATATTCGTGCTTGCGAAAATGTGTGTATGGGAGTGTAAGTGAAATCAGTTTTGATTTTGTTTCAAAGTAAAAGAGTCTCCTTTCCTAGGAGGTCACGCATTGCTGCCATGACGTTGCAGCATTATTTCCTACAAGGTGAGCAGGGGTGACACACCATCTGGCAAACGTGGCCCACAGTGAGGAGGAGGTAGGTCAGAGCCTGAAATCTTTCTGCATTAACAAGGAACGTCCTTGGCATAACAGGCACATCCCAGCTGAGCTCTGCACATAAACCCACAGCACCTTCTCTGCACACATAAGAGACAAGGGAAAAGCATAAACAGGATGAAGACCAAAAAATGAGAGAAAGCAGGTGATTTATAAGAATATAGACCCTCAGTTACAGGCCAGCCAGGTAGACGCCTCAAAATGAATCAAATGCTGACTCCTCTGAAGGAGAGATTTTGTCACAAAAGCTGAGTTAGGCCAGACAAACCCCTGGAGCAGGGGAGACAGGATGCTGGGAAATAAGACAGACTGAAAAGGTGACAGCAGAGAAGACAGAGAAAGAGAAAAGTCCTCTGGAGAGCTTCTTCCCTGTCACCTGGAATGACTGAGGTCTCCTGAAGAGAAGGAGCTCTCTACTTTGCAGGAAGGAGGCTGTAAGAGATTGTAAGTGGAAGTAAGTGATGCCAAGTGACTGCCTCATGAATCTCATGTTGAGAGAAGAACAGTGGGAGATCACTTCACCATCAGCACAGAACAGAAAGACACTGTCTCCTGAATTAATAACCTGAATCAACTGTTCTGCTTCTGGAAGCAACAGGAAGATCCAAAATCCAGATACAGCTTGAACTTTTGGAATGTTATTATTTCAGATGAAATTCAAAATCAAAGCAGGCAGGACAGGACATACTCAGAACTGTGCAAACACTGCATGTGTGACTTACCTTCCCCCACATTAAATGCATTTAAAAAAGGCACAGAGCTGATAGTCAGTGTACACCATGAAATAAGACATGAGAATTAGACATAGAGTTCCTTTCCAGATAGGAACAGGGTCCAAAAAAGAAGAAAGAATTGCCTATGCCTTGCATAGGAAACTCACCCAGTCTTTGTATCTCGTTGGAAAAAAGGTTTCACAGGACAGCAAAACTCTGCTCAGGGCCATGTCTAGTGTAGATTTGAATGTCTCCAGGGACGGAGATCCCACAGCCTCACTGGGTCCCTCTTCCAGTGTTTGATCACCCTTTTGCTTAGCTCAGTCTGGAATTCCTGATGTTGCAAATTTGTTTTATCCTACCCCTGTTCAACTCCAAGAGTCTGTCTCTGTCCTCTATACCCTTCCATTAGGTAGCTGTAGACAGCAAGACCTTTGCCTTCTCTTCTACAGGATGAGAAGGTGAAGCTCTCTGCCTTACCTTGTATTCCATGTGCTTCCTGACACTTCCTCACTGCCTTACAGCACTTCGAATTATGACAAGCCTTCTCCAGCATATCAGGTTTGAAGATCTCCTTGCAAGGTTATCCTGCTCTGGCAAAACCATTCTTGTCCCATTTGACGAGGTGGATCCCATTCCTCTCAGCAGTCCTTGTTCCTCAAAGAGGTCCCTGTGGTTGGAGAAGCCAAAGCACTCCCTGTGACACCAGCCACACAGTCAGGTGTTCCTTCCCTTTGTTCCTTTCTCCTTCACCAGCAGGATAAAGAACACCAACCAAGCCCCCATGCCCTCCACCCTCACCTCCCAGAGTCCTCCTGTCACTCTGAATGTGCACAAGGCTGCCTCTAGCAGTATCACCTCACTTGTCTTCTGGACACATTAATGTGGGCCCTCCCACAGACACATACGTGCATGTCTTCAGCTTCCTGTTATTTCTCAAGCACACTACATTTGTGTCTACAGCATCCAGCTTCAAGCACTGTTTCATGGGTGGGCAATAGATAAAACTTGTATACAGCTGATGGACATCAACTGAACCTCCAAGCCATCAACCAACACCCCAGATCCCTTTCTGCAGGGTTGCACTCCAGCCTCTTGTCCCCCATCTCTTGTACGTATAGATATATGTACATCTGGGATTACACTGTCCCAGGAGCAGAATCTGGCATTTGCCCTTGCTAAACTTCATAGGGTTGGTGATTTCCCAGCACTCAAATCTACCAAGAGTTCTCTCTAAGGCCTCTTTACTCTCAAGGGACTCAACATCTCATCCTAATTTAGTATCATCAGCAAACTTTCCTAACATGCACTCAACTCCTGTGTCCAATATTCAAGAGAACTGGCCCTAAAACAAAAAAAAGCCCTGAGGAACACCACTAGTGACTGGGCACCAGCCTGATGTTACCCCATTGACTACAACTCTTTAAGCCTGACCCTTCAGCCAGTTCTTGACCAAAGGAAGTAGAGGACAGAGCCACACCACAGTCTTGAGCTGCAGCCATTTCTACAGCACTGCCCTTGTCTGTAGATAGCAGCAGGGAGTATCCTCAAGAGTCAAAACAGGGCAATAAACATCCAGGCAGGCATGTTGTGTATTACTCTTTCAAGTTTGGGCTGAAACATTTATGAATCAGAGCTTGTTAGTTAGGGTTCTCTGCTGCCTCAGTTTATAAGTCAGGTTTACATAATACAATTCTTTCCAACTCAAACCATTTCATTGGTCTCTCGGTGTAGAAACTTCTGTTTGTGAGAAAATGAGGCAAAATCGCTTCTTAATCCTGCTGTATCGCAGAACACCACCCTTGCTGTCTCTCACTCCTCTTTCTTTTTGGAAG
>NW_009647739.1:885521-924232 GCF_000708025.1 Charadrius vociferus
GAAGAGCGTGCCAGTTGCCCTGATACCAAATTGACTAACAGGAGTGAGATAAACAGCTGTTTGCTCTTGATAGATGCAATATTACACAGAAAGTCACTGCAAGAAATTAAAAGGCTTATTTATTACTATGTCTGTAGCATTGTTTAAAAACTCAAAAGGTCAGGTACGGTACCAACACCTAATAGCATATATTAATTAGTTGCAATCATAAAAAGACAAGTTGCCAGACAAAATGTGAGCTGGGATCATCCTGGTCACTAAGAGGACACTCAAACAGTTGATAAAAGTGAGACTGCATACCTGGTTTGATAAGCTCAACTGCATTTTATCACACATGTTCTTACAGTGAGGAGAGAATGTGTTAATACAAGTGAAGCCTGTAGCAGTCTCTATGGTTACAGCTAACATTTTCTAATATAAGCCATTGTCTTCAGATGCTTAACTTTCCACGTTTCAACTGCTTAGGCTGAAATTTTCCATCACTGCTCATTGTTTCCAGGTGAATTCTCTAGCAGTCAGGTTAGCAAACGTACTGAAGAATTCTAGCGGCTTCTCATGCTGAAACAGCGATTGGAAATCTGGCAGGGACTCAACATTTTTATCTGTTACCACCCTCTCAAATTCACCCCACAGCCAGCCGGCCACTACCAAACGCTGCCAGAACCACTCACCTGCGCGTGACCCCGAAGTCCTGCAGAACACGTGGGTCGAATGGGGCACATCAGCTCTGCCCTTCGCCTGAGGGGTTGTACCTGGGGGTTGGGAAAACAGAAGGCAGCCCAAATTTTGTATCTGCAGCTCTTCAGCTGAGTGTGTTATAAATAACTGGCTCCACCCCACAGGTATTCTGGCAGTTTCTGTATATAGTCCCAGGGGCAGAGATCTGTGCAGTGGATCCAAACACCCCAAGTCAGAACAGTCATTCTGCAGGACACTGGTTTCTGGGAAAGAAAGTTTCTTATAACAGACCCCGACACTATGGTGTGATTTTAAAACCTGGCCTGAGAGGTATCCGAGCCTGTTCATCTCCCACCAGCCCATCTGCTGTAAGGTAATTTGTGCCATCACCACGCGCGCACTAGATTCTGCTCATCTAAACCATGACCGAGGGCCAGAAAATGGATTCTGTGTTCTATGTTTTGCGTCATAGGAGCCAAGCGGTTCTAGATATATCCAAAGAGGTCCTTTAGCCAAGCCGGAATCTTAGGCAACAGCTTGTTCTTTCTTCAATATCTTTCCCACGCTGCCATTATTCAAATCTTTATTCACCACTTTTTCTGTTTTTCAGAGTTTGGGTGGTGATTTGCTAAATTTAAACTTTCTGAATACCCAATTACTCCTAGATATTCCTGATTTCCTATTTAATTTTTATGAACTTTACCTCTTGATAGCATTTACTAAACAAGTGACCGGTTGCTGCTTTTGTGTGTTGCAGGTGTCCTGTGGTTATCAGTAGTATCGGAGGTGTTATACATCATGCTGTTAGTCGTCGGATTCAGCCTTATGTGCCTCGAGCTCTTTCATTCAAGCAGTGTGATAGATGGGCTCAAGTTAAATGCCTTTGCTGCTGTCTTCACTGTGCTTTCAGGTACGAACCTTCCCTTTCCCTTTTGCCCAAGGAGCCACGACAAAACAAAATTCTAAAACTTTGAAAGAATAAAAACTAAGGGCTACAAGACTCTTTTTATCCCCATTTAACTATTGCATTTTTCACTACAATTTTTTGTTCCTTTGGAACAAGGACCACGTGACAAAATTGCCTCCTGCCAGGGAGAGGAGAAACAACGTATTCCTGGTTTCACAACAGCAATGCAGTAATTAGCCTCCCCCCAGCCCACACAGCCACTCCATACCTATAGCCTGAGCCTCCATTTTCAGCCTCGTCACACTGATTATCCAATAGAAAATGAAAAACATATAGAGTTGAAAATCCTTTTTTTCTCAGTTAATCCTAAAAGTAGGTGAAGGTGTGATGCTTCAAACCACAGAAAGAAGCCCATCTTGTTCATTAGCAAAATTGAGAATGAAAAGGACTCTAGTAATCTCACTTTGGAGCAACCCCAAGAGTAATCTGCGGACACGTACATCTCTCAGAACAAATGTTTCAGGCTATTTCTATGCTTGGTCTGTACTTGGAGCCCTTCAGCCAATGAACTTGAGGAATTCACTTCTCTAAAAGAAGTTATCAAATCTAGCCATGTAATTAAGCGCTCCTTCACTTCTGTGCAGGCTGAAAACTCCCCTTCCCAGGATTTACACAGGCAACCAGCCATAGCTGGCTTTGTGAGCACTCCTGCATGGACCTCTCGGGCAGAAAGAACTTCTGCAATAAAAGTGCATTTTATTCTGCTGTATTTCAAGACGAAAGGGATTATAACATGCAGTGTACATTTATGTGAAGGAGTTTTATCTTCAGGGATAGCTTCAGACAGTGAAATACAGTTAGTGGTATAAAACTTAGATCAGAAGTGGAGCTGAAAGGACCAAAAAAAAAACTGAGTAAAAACTGCCAAAGCATATTTTTCAGCTTTGGATATAATTTGGGTTTAAAAAAAATCTCAGTTCAATTTTCAAAATCAAACTACGTGGAATTCCTCAGCCTTCAAACAGTAATTTCCATGCTGTTTCTCTTTCTCTTCACCATTAACTGCAGTTGGAAGTTTTGTAAGAATTATGAAGTTTTCTTTCCTACACATCTTTCTATTTTTATTTTTCCCTCCCTCTTTTTAAGTACATTGCCATGATGTTTCAAATATAAACTTTGAAATTTTACAGAGAAAAAGGATAGAAAAATAAGAAGCAAAAAACCCCCACCCCAAAACACTGCTAGCCATTTTCTTTCAGTGACAGAGATCTTGGAGGGAAGAAGAAAAGCGTATTTATTTAATCTTAACACATTTATAATGACACAGCTTTATAGAAATCAGATAACAAAGAGGGCTTTGCCTTGGAGCAGAACATCTCTCATTAAATTCATGCTAGAGTTTTCTCCTAAAAGTGCAATGGGATCTTCATATTCTCATAGCTCAAAATCTAAAGGTTAGGAAAAATTATCCTAACACGGTGGCCACTTGTTGCTGTTACTTAAGCTCTTACGAGTCATTAAAAAAAAATAATCCAAAACCACTGTCATTTTGGTATTCTTCTTAACCTTCTCCAAATTAAGCAACTTATATAAGTCTCTCATGTAATATTTATAATAAAGCCTTTTCATTACTGTGATATATTCCATAAGTAACATTTTTAGGAAAGGTATCTGAAAATGCTTTAAAATATATCATTTTTTCCAAATTTAGTTCCTTAAGCTCTCCTAGAAACAGCTCTGGTCCTGCAAGGTTAATGACTTTAAGCCAACTATAAACGGTCAGTGTTTCCACGCTCCCATGCACTCCAGTCACTCCAGTCTACCATTTTATCAGGATTTACCCCTGCAAGTGTCTGCTGCCCTGGGCCCCAGGGGGGTCGGCATCCAGGCATTTTGTCCTCTTTGTCCAGCCTTAAGCAGCCTGTTGGAGGAAAAGACAATCTTGTAAACACAGCATTTGTTGATTTATATTACAGGCAGGTCATTTTATCCAACACGTGACCATTAAATGCACAACAGAATATCACAGGATATTTCCATGGGGCACTTGGCAAAGTATATCTAAAATAGACCAAGCCGACGGGTGGCATCAGGAACAAACTGCACCAAAAGTGCATGAAGCAGCACAATGAAAGACAGACTCATTATTGCTTTGCTATAGCTTGTACATGGCACAGTGCCATTGACAGCACAGTCAGGTCCATGTCCGCCCCCGACCCTCCTCCCCATTAAGCAGAAAAAGCAATTAAGCACCACGTTTTCACCGTGATCCCGGTGTTACAGCAGGACTCGCTGATGACCTCCTACTCACCTGTGTCAGGGGACGGCCACCCCGGCCTCCCATGCAGCGGAAGGGCTGAATGTTGCTGAAACCCCATTAAGGTTTTGCATGACAGGACAGAGCCGAGCAGCCTTGCTGAAGCTGGTCCTGCCCGTGTCAAGCCTCCTGACAGCTCTGAGTGACTATGACATGTCTCAGGGCAATCTGTAATATTTTGTTAAGGTTGAAGAGTTACTGACAGTAGGTATAGGAACAGCAAACCCCATACTTTAAGATCAACACCATAACTGTCAGCTGGAGAAAAATGCACTGATTTAAAAAGTACAGCAAGCTCCCTATGAATTCTGAAAATTAAATATAGCCAGAAACAAGCAAGGTGTGTACCAGTTTGCTGTGCTCCCATTAGGCCGCCCACCCTGCCAAAACATCATTTCTTCCAATGTGAATTGCTCTTTCCACCTCCTGACTTCCCAGTTTGTCACACCAACACGAAGCCGCTGAGCAAACCACTGCAGCTTCTGGTAATAAAATGTCTCCTTTCAGCCTCTGCAGTTGTTTGTATCAAATATGCCATTTGTCTTGTTGAAGGTCCTGCTTAACATACCCACAACACAAACACGGCATTCCCCAACTTCTCTCCCCCAGCATTGCCCTGAATCATCCACATGTCTGGTGAGACTAATGAAGCGGTTTAGACTCTGAAAGTGAGCAGGAAAGAAGAGCCAAAATTTGCATCTGGGGAGAAAAAATCAGGATCCTCCATATAGAGGAAGGGCAACAGTGGAAAAAAATAGGCAATCAGAGATATCAGTGAATGGCGACTTTAGTTAAGGAGCAAAGTGTAACCTGTGGGCCAATGTTGTACCCCGCTGTGGCAGACCATCGATATTTCAAAGTGCCTTGAACTGTCATTGCAGCGTAAGGGGCTTTTGACACCTGTAGGTCTAAGGTCTGTTTGGGAAATGATGATCCTGCCCCATGGTTTAGCCAACTGCCCAAACCCCTGCTTTTCATGCCCTCAGCTGGGAGCATCATTCTGCTTTGCCTAAGTACTAAAGCAGACACATCCCAAATTATTGCAGCTAGAAAATTCTCCAAGCATCCAAGCTCCTACTGGCCACCGCTTCTTGAAAAGTGGGGTTTGATCTTCCTCAGAGGGATGTCTAGATGTAAAAATTCAGGCAGTTTTTTTCTGCTTAAGCTGAAGAACTGTGCTGGCCAGCTAAGTGGCAGAGCAAACTTAGTGATCTAACTGCAGCCCTGTCCATTAGCATCACGGTGAGCAGTGTCTAGTACACTGCCTAATCTTCTTTATCTCAGCAAAATATAATGGTGTCACAAAGGCAAGCATCATCAACATTGTACCACCAAAACTATTCCTATGGTATCCTCTCCCCGCACATCACCAGGAATGCTGCGTTAACTTCCTCGTGTAACTTCCACGTGTTTTGTAAGTGTTCAAAATTATAAATCTTAACAACTGTTAAGATAAAATATCGTCGTTTGGCATGAACACATTCAATCTTGCATTGCCTACAGAAGCCTCTCTCCTTACTCTCTTACCTGAAGCCTGTCTGCGATGGGCTAAGTGAGATGACTTGTGGGTGGCATACCCCTGTTTTGCAGCAGCGAGGTTGGTGGTGATGCTAATTGTGCAACATTTTCTTCAACGATTTTCTTTCTTTAACTCTTCTCTTAATTGAGAATTCAGTATGATGTAAAATAATGAGCTCTCAGTCACACCTTTCCTCTGCCCATGCAGCTCCCTCCTCCACAGTAGAATAGGAGGCATAAAAGTACAACAAAGACTTTTTTGGGGCTTTCAAAGCACTTCCATCAGTAGCTATCTCAGAATTATAAAAAAACCATTAGCACAAAAATTCCTATTATAATCCCTGCTTCTCAGGTCTCTTGGGGATGGTGGCACACATGATGTATACTCAAGTTTTCCAAGTGACGGTCAGCCTTGGGCCAGAGGACTGGCGACCACATTCATGGGACTATGGATGGTCCTTCTGGTAAGTGTCACCACCACTTAATATATTTTCATTTTCAAGTTGTTCCATCAGTCTGTTGGAAGATTACATACCCTCTCAAATTTCCAGGAACACACATGTGAATTTCCAGCTGCCAAAGTGCTAGGAGTAAAAAACCACCCTGGCCGTATATTGTTGAGGTGTTAGAGGACAGCTATCAGTGACTGTGCAGCAGCAGCAGCTGTGCATATCAGCAGGTACATAGCGTTTGTAAATAAACAGCAGCCACAATTACCAACACAGATTGAGCACTCTCATTAAAGTTCAATTCAGGTACATAATTGCCATGGCATTTCAGAAACTTTTAGCTTTTTGTTTTGTTTTGTTTTGTTTTTAATTAGTGTCTCAATAGAACCTCACAGTGCAACTTTTAACACAACTGCAGAGGAAGGCATAGTGCTCCTGGCACCATGAGACTTCCCTGTGGATCGTGGGGAGAAGGCTTGGGAAAAAGGACATGACATTTTGGAGACTGATTTTTTTTTTTTTTTTTTCCCTCAACCTTTCCCATTTATCTTCTAATGATCACATAAAAATAATTTGGCCAAGATACATCAACTGTGTTATATTGCTCACAAGTTTATAAGAAGCTTAACAAGAATAGTGGACTGTGGAGAATAGAAATACCTGCAAACAACATTCACATCCCTCTAGAGGCATCAGCCTCTTTGGATGGCTAGGGAAAAATCTTTTTTCCATTTCTAAATATAGCACATTATTTTCATTCCATCTCAAAGCAGAGACTTTGCTAACACCAATAAATAAATACACATACTTCTTATGCACAGCACTGCAGGGAATTATTAGTCTTTCCTTCTCTCACTATACTGTGTTTCATGGGAGGGGTTACTAACATTTTAGTAATGTGTTACTAAATATAAATTGTATATTTAAAATACAGCTTCTTTTGTGTATTAATAATGAATATTTATTGCATACAATGATGGACATATAAATATACTGCATTTGTATATTTATAATATTTGTATAAATATTTATAACAATTCTATCATAATAATTGTATAATGATTGATATATTTAAATAATAAGGCGTATTCTCTATTAAATTGTCTTCAGTAATCTATTTTATAATTTACTGCAATACTCAAAATTCAGACTGCTGTTAAATGTCTAGCACGATAAAGCACTCGTTAGATTATTCTCCTTCACCTTGTGCAAGACAAGAAACCCCATGTCTCAGAACGGGCCACAGAGGCTGGCGGGTCCTGCAGGGCGCTACGAGCCCTCCCCGGGCTCCTCGCCCTGCCCGTGCCCCAGGCGAGCTGGTGGGAGCCCACCACCCCGTCCTGTGACGGCAGCTCTCGGCGCTGCCTGCTTGGTCCCAGAGCACACCCTGCATCCCCCGCCTGCAGCTCTCCCCAGGCAGCCGGAGCCAGGGCACAGCGCGCTTCGGTGCAAAGACGGGACTGACCCTGGAGGACGCTGGAGATACCCATAAGCAGACAAATGTGTGGGAGCAGCCTCAGCTCTTCCCATATTCCTGAAGCGGGACCTCAGCTTCACTCTGGACAGTGACTGTTGGCCCACCTTCGTTATAGCTGAGCTTCGCTCAAGCTATTGCTGTCACAAAGCAGCTTCTCAGATTTGGTAATCTCTCTCCCTCCCCTAATACCTTCCCAGACAGCATACTTATCTGTGCAGGTGCTGGGCAAAGTGCAAACATCAGCTCAGTCACAGCTGCCCCGGGACAGACGTGAACAGCGGCAGCATTTCCAGCCTGCAGTGGTGCTCAGCAGCCTGAGGAAGGCCAAGGGGTTCCTCATACCATGCCAGTGACTGGTAGCAGACCTGGCAAAGGAAGGTCTGAAAGTCAAATGCAGCAAAACCAAGGCTTCTTCCTTCCAGCTAACACTGAACCACCACTGCTGTACGGACTAGAAAGCTACAACCTCCCCTGGTGTGGCCCAGACTCGAGCGCCTTCTTTAAGAAGGGTTAAAAGCAAATGCCCACTGAGCCTGGTGGAGTCTGGAAACTCTGCACATGTAGGAATTGCTCCATTTGGGTTCAGGTGGTGGCCTGAAGCACGAGCTTTAAATACCGCTGAACCAGTAGTGCGAACATCAGCATTATTTACAGCCTTCTGTAAAAAGTACCACTGCAGCATCCTACTAGACAGCCTGTCAGAGCACAGGGAATTGGAACACCACTGAAAAGTGGGGCCGGGGAACTGCCTCCCCATGGCCAAGAGCCAAAGGACATGAGTGGAGATGCAGACTGCATTTGTTTTCCAAACGTCAATGGGAAAACCGTCTTTTCTGTGACTTTATTTCTCCTCCATTGAAGGGGAATGATAAAAACACCTCTCCTCAAAATGAGGAAGGGCTGCTAGTGATCTGTTCAGATGTCCCACTGCTTGGCCCTGTTATCTTACCCCATTCCCAAGCCATTGGCAAAGCCTGGAGGTTGGTCTGTGCTCTGGCACCAGCCGGGAGTGGGCTGGGGGATTCTCCAGGCAGGGGACTCAGTGGCTCTGAGGACCAGTGGATGTTCAAGCTCAGCCCTTCTAGAAAGAAAACAAATACAAAAACCACAGAGGAACTTGAGAGCACAGCCCTGAGCTCAGCTACCAGAGGCACTATAGGTGCAGTCCCACCACAGCTCGGGCTCAGCTGGCGTGGAGGGGCACTGCTGTTACAGCCTATCTTAGGTGAAGATCTTTTAAACTCTTACAGGTAGGAGAACCACTCTTTACACTTAAAAATGAACAACATTTAACCAAGGTCCATAAAAACTAAAACATAACAATCCTAATTGTCTCATTATTATGATTTACCAAATGCCAGACCTGAGGTCACATTGAGAGTCTTCATTCTGTATTTCCTTCTCTGAACCTTTCAGCATTTCTGAGTTAATGATTAGAAATTATCAGAAACTTTCCAGAGAAATTTTTCTCCGTATGTCATTCCCCAGGCACAGTGAAGGCTGTGGTTTCAGCTGGCTTCCTCCTCAATACTGTTTAGGAGCCCAGCTGGAAATGTTTGGAGCCATTGGAGCTTTTCCACACACTCCGTGTGGGAGGAAGACACTTGCCAGCCTTCCCTGTGCCTGGACACTCACACATAGCATGAGTTTCCTTTCCACTTCTCCACCCAACCGTGGTCACCCCAGGGGTCTCTATGCTGCCTTCTCATTTGATTGCGTCGTGCAAACGGGTTCAAAAACGACAAGGAAAGGGCTGCCTCCAGACACTTCATTGCCATGGGAGCCCCTCACGGACTTGTTACGCACTGAATTTTGAAATCATTGAAATGAGCCATTTCTGTTTACTTGAACCATTTTTTTCCCAGATTTTCCAGTTCATGAATATGTGTTCTTTTTCAAGTTTTGCCTAATTTGAAATGAGAAACTGTTTCCTCATCTGCAGATCCTTTGCAGAATGGGAAAAGAGCTCACGCTGAGGGCTCTGTTGATAATGCAGATTTATAAGACAGTGCTACTGTGGCTGTATTCTTTCCGTTCTGCATAATTTATAGCAATGTTCAATTTGGTCATAGAAAAGGTGAAAGCAAGGAGCGGGTAAAGTGTGTCTGATACAGATGATTAAGTTAATCCAAGTTAGTTAGGAAGCCGCTGTGAACTATATGTAGCTGGAGCGGACGGACCAAATGTGAAGTCAAGGGGAACCTGAACTCAGATAAGCTCTGCAGACAAAAGGAGGAATTCAGTGCCTTTTCTGTAGCCCCATTTCATGCTCAAATGCACCTAAACTCCTTGGGGCCATGAGTTCCCTCCAGCCACATCTGAACTTGAGATCAAAGACATAAAGGCTGGAGGGGACATGTGCAGGGAAGGCAGAAGGGGGGAAACCCAGTCCATGAGCAGGGAGCAGAGCATCCCCCAGCTGAACTCTCTGTGCCAGGAGACCCCAGGACCACACTTGCTGTGGTTCCAGCCCGGCATTGGGGCAGTCACTTTTTTCCTTCCTGCTCTCTCTCCATGCTCCTGGTTGGGACTTGCAGGTGTCCTGCCACCAGCTCACCAAGATAGGCCAGCACTGCCTGCACACCTGGGGCACTGCCCTCAGATTGCATCTCTCCACAAAGTGGAAGTGCTGTCTTCTATTCCGGTCAGGCTTTCAGAGACTGGATATAAGCCAGGAATGCTAGAAATGTCCATCAACCAGGAAAGAAGGAAATACAGTAATCTGATGAAGGCATGAAAAAAATGGAATAGAGACCATCCCTGCGGTAGTGCAAAGTCAGTCTGCCATGGATGCTAGAGAACTGCCACTGGTCCAAAAGACGTGCTCTCGTGGGCACTACTCCTTCCAAGAGTTCATGACTGCTCTATAGATTTTAGCACTTGTCTGCAAGGCTCTGAAACCTTTCAAAGGGAATTCAAGAAGCGTCTGACTCTTCTGTCAGAGTGCACCGAGTGCTCATGTTCGCACTCTGCCACACGGTTCTCCATGGGATGAAAGTTGTGCCCAGCCCCTAGCCCAACACCCTGCCTGCGTGCCTGAGCATGGGCCACAGGTCACTTGAGGTAAGAGGAGGAGAAGGGGTTTGTCACCACGACCTACCTGCCTAGTCGCATCCTGTGTATGTGTGTCTCTTGGCGTCAGAAATATAACATGAGCTGCTGTCTTAACCCAGCTCTGTCTGCTGGTTTCTCTCTCCACAGTCTGGCATGGGGCTCTTTCACCTGCTGCATGGCGGCCTCCGTTACTACCTTGAACTCTTACACTAAGACTGTCATTGAGTTCAGACACAAGCGCAAAATCTTTGAGCAGGGCTTTCGAGAAGAGCAGAACTTCCTAGACCAGGAAGCCATCAAGTACTTCAGAGAAAGGTCAGTGCAGTCAGTTGCTCCATCAGTGGAGGTTTTCATGGACTCTGCTAGTCTCAGAAGCTCCAGGCTCTCACTCGCTTCAGCACATGTGGGTGAAGTCTCTGAGATATTTGGAGAAGATGTGTGTTAAAGACAAACACAAAAGATCCTCCTTGATTTGTTTTTTCTTAAATTTTGTGATGTCCCAGTGCCTGCCTTTTCTTATATACTCATTAAAACACAAGACTGACAAGTCCTTAAAGTATGCATCTGATTCGTAGGAATTCATAAGAAGCTCTGCTGCCAATGCAAGCCGATTTTCCCCCTCTGGAAAGGTAAAATTGTGGGGACATAACAAATGTTACAGCCATCCTTTCTCAGCACATGTAATAGGCAGCTCCCAGTAATCCTAATGGCTGCTGAGACATTTTCCAGTGACCACTAGGCCACTTTGGTATTGCCATCACCCATAGTCACATGCCTACAACCCATCCTAGGCTCCTCCACACAACCCGTCCTGAGCTCCTCCACACAAATATAGCGCACACATCACGTTGCACTGCAGAAACATCCACACAGTGCCACCCACACTGCTCCCAGGGTCTCAGATGGACTCCAAGTCCTGTCTGAGCCCTGAAGGCCAAGAGATGCTCCTCCACTGTGCCTGTCACCGCACGCTGCCCACCCGCTGCACTGCTGACCCCGGGCACCCTTAGTTGGCCCATGCGGCTGCACTGGGATACTTGTTGCCCACATTCTTTCGTGAGAAGGTTAAGGCTTTGCTTTTAAATTGCAGAATGTAAAGAACACACAAATACTGACCTCACACAGCAGGGAAGGTATGGTGGACTCCATAGGGGTACCTTCATGGAATGAGGAGCTGATAAGTACAGAGAATCCTCACCAAAAGCCTGTTGTTGGAAATAACGCAAAGATATTTTGAGGACAGAAAACACAAGGAGGATTCATTCTTGTTCTTCTGACCGATCTGGCAGTTTCTCATTGGTGGAAGAGAGGGGTTGTGACGCTCTGAGGAGACAGAAGATTTGAAATGATCAGGCATTTCAGTAGTGAAGCGAGGAACTCTCCTGAGCAGGAAGAACTGGAGAACTTCCATGCTTATTACTTTGCTTTAGTTACCCAGCCTTAACGAATAGTCTCTGTTGGTACAGTTATTCCTCTGCCACCTTCCAAGTTTTCACTCTACCTTTCAGGCAGTCTGGAAGGATGAGAGAGATGATTCAAACAACCACGATTTTCTTAATTTTGCACTTAGAGATGGCAGTGAATTTTAAAAAATTCCATGTGTGAGGAAAAATACCCCAAACACAGTGAAGAGGAAGTGGTCAGCATATGCCTCAGGAGAAATCAACACTCAGTGAGGGAAACCAGTCAGGCGAGGGAAAACAGTCAGCCAAATTATTGAAGTGAGAATTGCAGATGAGAGACCAGCAGAATTTTAAGCAAACGGAATATGCTGAGTTACACTGGGAAATACTAAGGAAACTTGATAACATACCACTACTGCCCTTTCTGGAACAGTAAATAGCAACAAAGATTAATGGCATAGAGTAGTAAGGCTCTTTATCCCACATAGGTATTGTGTGGTTTGATTTAGAGTCCTCTTGCACTCACCATATTACAAAGCACGTTTCTCCCCCTCCCCCTCCCCCCCCCCCCTTGGGCCCCTTTTTACATGCACCATATATAAGACTTTACAATCAAAGCCACGTTGGACTAGTTGTCATCTGAGAGACCTTCGCCCCAACACACTAGATACACAGGTGAAGGGCCCCAAAGAATGAGAAGCAGCCGAAGGCAGCATCACGGCTTTTTCATGTCTCTCGGAAGGAAGGTTTGAACTTACCGAGGCAACTAGCAGGGTGTTTCACACACATATGCCCAAGGCAAGCGACAGGTCCTACCTCAGCCAGTTCAAACCAGTGTGGTTTTTAACTCATATGTATCATTCAAAAGAAGCTCCATACGAGGCAACATGCCTACAGAACAGCCTGTTCCTTGTGACTGCTCTGTCAGAAAACAATGCTTCGTTTCTACCACTTGCTTTATGACTGGACTGTATATTTGGTTTTGTCCTTCCACTTTCCTTGCTGATTCTGAATTTGTGTGAACAATTCACTTGTTGGTCACATCCTCCAAGCCCCTCCACACACACAGATCAAGCATGTGGTGTTCCCAAACTTCATGATTATGACTTTCTTTTTTTATATCACATTATTTTAATTGTTGTATCTGAATACATAATAAGAAGCCCAGAGGCAGTGTTACCATGGGATCATTCCAGAGATTTAAAGCTGTGCAGCATCACATCCATTTTTTTATTTTTTTTTTTTTTTAAAGTTAGCATATTCATGATCAGCTTCCCTACTGTGACCTGGGAATACTCTGAGACTGCAGGGGGTCCAGGGATCATCAATTAGCAGCACTGTTGCTACATGCTGCGAGTGCCAGCAGTCCCAGCAAACACGCAAGTTCCCCTGTCTCTGATCTTCCTTTGCACAAATAGAAAATAACTTAAATTCTCTTTCCTTCCTGTGCATATACCCAGGGATACTTCACATTCCCTCCTACTCCTCCACCTCCGTGTTCCTTTTCATATCTCATAAATAAAACCCTCCAGCCTATCTTCCTTCCAGTTACTTTGTACATATCACTACCCTCTTCGCATGTTCCTTTGCCTCAGTACACATCCAGCACACACGCTTCTAGCCTCTGCGTTGAATAGACTGTGCAATAGGCAGTTTTCTAAGAGCAATATATTTCTAGTGAAAGTTAAAGCTTTATCATTATTCCCAACAGCTGCAGTTTATCTTCTGGGAGACAGGGAAGAAAAGTGTTGGCCCCATTTTGCCTGATAAAAGTTTTTTGTTGGAATGTTCTTCCACAGGCCCCTGCTCCCAGAGAAGAAATTTGCTTTATAAAAAATACTGAGAGTAAAATACTGCTAATCTTGCAAGTACTTTGTCAAACGTAATCATTGTGTTTCGCTCAATTTTAATCACATGGAACTAAGCTGAAATGCTCCTTTGAGAACTCCCAATTCAACAAGTGTGCACCCTGTTCACCACCCAGCGCAGGAGGTGCAGCGGATGAGCCCCATGAATGCACAGCTTGCTGCCCTGACCCCAGCCTTCTCCATCAGCTCACCCCATCCCCTCCCCTCGCATGTCAGCCTCCCACAGCCTGCGTTACTGCTGCTTGATAATTTGACATCCTAAGAACTGCCTCAGCTGTGAAGAACACAGACAAGACCTGTAAAATCACATGAATTTATGTGTACGCCCCAAATGCTGCTCCACAGCCTGGTCTGACTCCACCTTAAACAGCATATGTAGTTATCCAGCCCTCAGTCTGCACATAAACACAACCAAGTCGCAAACAGAGACAGCTTACACAGAGACAGTCAAATTCGCTGACTATCTACAACCACAAAGACACAGACTTGTCTCTCGACAGCTAAGCATCTTACTGTTTCTATCACTGGGAAAGCATTTAAACAGCTGCTGAAAAATCAAAGATTCACGGTGTTTTAGTCAACAATTATTTCCTTCCCAAGCTGGGATACTTTGAAAAGTCCCGACAAAACAGACTCTGTATTTCACACCATAAAATCAAAAGATATTATAGCTCTTCAGATACAAAAGATATGATAGTGCTCAGAGTAACTCTAAGCAGAACAAGTAAATGATACAGGCTTGGAGGTATTATTCATGTATTAAGTGTTCTACAAAATTATCAGTAGAATAATCTGCAACATGTCAGCTTTCAGTCTTTGTCCTATTATTGGTTGTCCTTTTTTCTCATTTTCCTTTTAACTGAATATTTGTCAATCATTTTTGCTCATCTTTTTCAATTTTTTAGTTTATTAGGTGTCAGTTCATAATAGGTATCTCTCTTTGCCTCTCAATTCCTCTTTCTGCTCTGTTTCATATGAATAGTCTTGCCCCGTATGGTCTTGAGCATGGTCCATCATCTACTGTTCACCCCAGCTAGCAGAGGAGGAACCCTCCACATACCTTTCTGCTTCCTTTGCTCTGAGGATCCTTTCAGATAAGTCAAAGGGACAGGGATTCTTTGTTCTCTCCTATATAATCTGATAAGCTATATGTGACCATCAGATGAAGGAAGGTCAACGTGCCAGGACCTTCTCCTCTTCCACTGCCCAGCTATCTGGCTTCTGTAATGCCCTGCCACACACAGACAGTGGTTCCAGGACCGCTGTCCCCTTGCCACTGCCTGCTGCCACAGAGATGTAGCTGCTCCCCAGTGGGGTCATGCCGTGACATCCCACACTTTCCTCCCTACCCTGCACAGGAATACCTGTTCAGGCCATGAGAAAACATGGCCCAGAAGCAGGGGACTGGGGTAACCCTTCCAGCGCAGCAATAACTTCAGTGCACCCAGACTATTAATCTTCGGCTTTCTTAGCGTAACATCTAATAAATGTGCAACCATCTAGTTTGGGCATTCTAAAAAGGCAATGAGAGGAAGGCAGTTTTAGCAGCTTTGCCCACATGGCTATGTAATAATTAGGACACATTCACAAGAAATGTGCTCATTTAGACAAACTGGCTACGCCGACGCTCACAGCACACCCATTCAGGCAAGGGACAGTGCAGCTAGGTTGTTCACATTGAGTGTCTTTCCCAAGTTTGTCCCAGTTTCTTGTCTTTCTTTTTCTGTATATTAAACAAAACACCCTTTCAGCCATTCTACCACCTTTCCCTGCTCCCAGAACTCTGGTGGATTTTGCTTTCAGGTAAAGAATGAAAACTTTCCTCTGTGCTTCTTTGGTATGCTAGGGGAAAAGCAGAAAGTGCTAGTGGGGCAGATGGGGACCCTGGGGCAATAGTCACAGCTGCTGGAAGAAGGACGGTTGTAGCTATGGGGAGGAAGACGTGGGGCAAGGGAACATAGAGGCTTGGGGTAAGAGTACATGAGGATTGAAGTCTGGGGTCTGGGATAGGGGGCCTGAAAGGCTGGACATCAAATCCAGGTGAGCTCTTCGTGGGGAGCTAGTCTTGAGCAAGGAATAAAAAGTTAGCCTTCCAGTGGGCTGGAAGGGGGCCTGCAGGGAAGATGGGGAGGCACTGTTTATCAGGGCATATAGTGATAGGATGAGGGACTATGGTTTTAAACTGAAAGAGGGGAGGTTCAGATTAGATAGGAGGAAGAAATTCTTTCCTGTGAGGGTGGTGAGCCCCTGGCCCAGGTTGCCCAGAGAAGCTGTGGCTGCCCCATCCCTGGAGGTGTTCAACCTGGGCTGGTGGGAGGTGGCCCTGCCCATAGCAGGGGGTTGGAACTGGATGATCTTGAAGGTCACTTCCAATCCAAACCATTCTATGATCCTATGATACTGTGATATAAGAAAACTTGAAATACCCATTGCTCTCTTTTTCTGTTGACAAAAGGAGAGAGAGTAGCAGCTTTTGGAAATGCATGCATGCCTGGTCAGGCTGCATGAGGCCAGGGGTGTTGAGTCCCATTGGACCTGAAGCCACTACAGAGAGGGCTAAGGAGGGTAGCCCACCCTGGCACCGGTGGGAGAGGGGACCCTAGAGAACATCATCGCCCTGTCTCCAGTCTGATATCCAGCTTTTTGCTTCCTGTGAAGCAAATCTCATTATTAGGTGCTGTTAAACCAATGTACATATTTAGCAAGTAAATCTGGAAGATTCAGCCTTCCACAGTTCACTCATCCATAGCACAACATTTGCCAACTTGCAGCTGCCCATTAACACGCATTGTGGCATTGCAGCTGATTTCACAACATTTTTCTTGCTGACTGAGCCCTTACTCTGATCTGCAAAACCAACCCAACATCAGGCAGATGCTAGTGGTGAAATTCTAGAGTGAACTGAGTTCAAACTGCCATTGATACTAGTGCAGACAAAATGTCTCTGCAGGGATAGAAAATGTAGTTTTGAAGTGCTTGGAGCAGTTTGCAACAGAGCAGGACCAAAGCTATTGCAGAGATAATAAATCAGGACTATTCCCAACACTATGAGAATCAGAACTTTTCAAATCATCATTCAGATACGCTATTGTTTCCTTTTTTGTACATTTCTCTGATGTATGTTACTCACAGCTTGCTTTCTTTAACTCCATCATACTCATATAAGGTGTTGTGCAGATCATATCAATGCTTTCCAAAGACATGCCAACCTTTTGCTCTGATTTCCTCCTTGGTCACCTTGGTATCTGAACAGGCATTAAGCTACTGACCATTTACAGAGGTACATTACAAGTACCTCCCATTTACAGAGTCAGTATCTTTTCATACGGTCGTCAATAAGAGTTTCCAATCTGACTATTCACCTTTCATTAGCACACAAGGATAAGTGTGACGTTCTGCCTTGGATTTATTCTGTACTTTATTCTGCAACACAGAAAGGTTGATCCGCAGAGCTGTTCCTTCTGGAAAATTACACGGACTGGCACTTAACTGGTGTAGCACTAGCAGCATACCCACTTCCAACACACACGTACTGTACAATGCTGGTAGTCCCCGATGCTTAGACTCATCCCGAAGAGTGAAAGACTGGGAGAGACACAGCCCTGAGCCCCTCATTTCTATTCCCTGTGGCCTCTTTACATGAGCTTTCCCCAAGAGGGGCAAAGCCAAAGGAACCGAGTCTTTCCCGAGACCATTACGATTTCCATAATGGGCCTGGCTGGCTATAGATGGAGGAGCCCAGGTATGTTGCACTCTTACTGGTTTTCACCCTTCCACTTCTGTACATTTGGGAGCAGCCTTTGTTTCTGTTAAAGGTGCTACTTCTATATTCTCTTTTCCAGGACTGAGGAGGAGAGGGCTGAGGCTGGGGACCTGAGGTTACAGTGCCTCCATAGCTGCTCCCCAAATAGTAAGTGACCATGGCTCGAATATGTCCGATACACAATGGCTTGTACCGTCCCCACGCTGGCGCCTTGGAGTTAAGAATAAGGTTTGGAGTAGGAAGCTATGGAAACAGAGGTTTGTAACTTTCCCAGACAGCGCTGCCCAAACGATAATCAGCTAGCATATGAACAGGACAAAATTCTCCAGGATTCAATTTAGGATGTGCACATATCCTATAATTTTATGTTATCTCAAGAAGCTGTGACTTCATAGTAGTTTAAAAATATGCTCTAATTTACACCTGTATAACTTTCATGATCACTACCTTTTTTCATCTATATTTATCACCAAGTCATGATGATGCATGCTATTGAATATAAAAAAGATTGAAAGCAGCTTTGGTAGACAATAACATTAGTATAATTAATGCCAGTTCTTGCACTTACTCAGAAAATTGCTATGCTTTTATTCGGCGTTTGCAAAAAATCTTATTTAACCTATGGGAATCAGTGGTTCAATGTACGGAGCAATACTGGAGCATGGCTCCTGCCCTGCTCTGAATACTATACTTTTCCTTTACTCTCCAGGAAAGATGTGTGCAGTTTCATGCATCTATTTCCTTGCAAAGAGAGCAAGTGATTCTTCACTCAGCAGGAGCGAGACTTGGGAAAGTGACTTGCTGACTCAGCGCTATTAACTTTGGAAACCTCATAGCATTTTGCTGCCTCTGTCTTGCTGAGATGCCCATCTCAGCCACATCCTCGTGGAAGCTTGGTGTCCCTAACCCTAATAACTGAGAGTCCTGATCCCTCATCAGACCTGCTGGAACAGCTCTCCAGTCCTGTGTCACTGCAGGTGGTCTCCCCACAGGCATGGGAGTGCTAGCACTGCTCTCCAGCCTGGGTTGTCTCCAGCTCACTTGGTAACTCTGCTCCTTGAAAGTGTTGTATCAGTTATGGGCCTTTCCACAGGCAGATCCACATCCTTCATTTTCACAGGCCTGAAAATGTCTATTAGTACAAAACTGATCTGGCTCATGTTTCCCAAGAAAATTCCCTACCTGCCAAGCTACTGGCTAGTGCTCAGACACGCTTCTTTCTTTATGAAAATTGTCCAAAGGTCTTGGTTTCAAAGAACAAATAACAATTCCTGACATCAGGTGTTCCAAGGAATAGAAACAAGGCTGTATTGGTCCTGTGCCCAGCCCTGCCCCAGTACTTCCATTTAAAGGACACACAGCTTACCTCCAGAGGTGTGCTGACAGCGCTGTAAAAGCAAACTGCAAATGAGAAGTCCGGTATCAGGTTAAAGAACAGTGGCCATTCTTCAATATTACATCAGTTTCAGCT
This sequence comes from Charadrius vociferus, assembly GCF_000708025.1. NCBI lineage: Eukaryota > Metazoa > Chordata > Aves > Charadriiformes > Charadriidae > Charadrius > Charadrius vociferus. The sequence continues at coordinate 904,427 of NW_009647739.1, forward strand.
TCACATCAGTTACCTACTGTAATGAAATCAGATCAATATTAATAAAGTGAAATGAGTGAAGTTCTGCTCTCAGTTTACACTTTATTTATGAATCCAACTTAAGCTTCAGCACTTTCATTATTTACGCTTATTAGGGAGGAAAAAACATTAGTTACTGCTTGGGATGGCACAAAACCTCACAACCTTCAGATGACACTCTCCTTCCTGGTATCAGACCCACCAGTACATAACTGGCCTCTACCTGATCAGAGGATTCTCCTTAGTGTAGTTTCTAACATCATATGCTCCCACTCTTTGTCTCATTACCCACACAACGGGCTCATGGCCAGCAGGGAACTGTTAATGGCAACAGGAGAAATTCCTTGCCAAAGTCAGAGCAGCCACGAAGGTTGCACTGGCCCTTTGGCTATCCAGGGGTCCGCTTGTATGAAAGAAGAGGGCACGTCACCTAGAACAGACCAAGTCTTCACCATTGCTTGGTCAACTCACCCCCTGCATTCACTGGCAGAGTAAATGATCATTCTGAGCTCTTTTTGAACTCTTCACACAGAGGTGGTCCTGTGCCAGAAGCACACAAAGACGTATCACCAGAAGTTACTCCACTGCTCACTTCAACCCTGCAGGACTTGTCAGCTGCCCTCACTTAGAGATGCTCTGAGGCTCTTCTAATTTGAGCCAAACAGCATCTACGGAATATTCACTCATCCCCAGACATCGTGCTTTTTGCTGTCCTTCCACAAAGACAAAAGAGGGCATCTGGTCCTTGTTGAGAGGCAAGGATTTTGGGGGAGTGCTCCTGAAGAGTAAAACAGTAAAAACTTTAAATAAAAGAACAAGACTGAGTGATCGTAAAAGACAAACACCAACTGGCCAGGTGATTTTAGAAGAGAAAATATTAAAGGTTTGCAAGCAGCCCAGGAGCACTGTGAGAGCACAGGTAGCACAAAGGGCATTACGCCAGGCCAGGATCACAGGTTTCTCTGTTGGCAAGACTAAGCTATCCGTTTTGAGAAGTGGCCTTAAATTATAAATTTCATCAGAAGCTCAACTCCAGAGGAGTCTTGATTGGAGCAATGCAATATTCAGTCTTGATAATTCTATTTTCAACCATTTTAATGTCCATCACTGAACTATAATTTGCCTTTAACAGGGTTTAAACTTACCTGAGCCGGGCTAAGAACAGCATCAGGGAGCTCGAGCTATAAATTGGCATCCTCTTGCTCTCACCAAGCTGCCTTCCTGTGCAAACATATGGTGCTGGCCCCTATACATCTAAGATCCCCAGCCATGTTTTGTTCATACCAAACCTAGCATTACCATTGCAAAGCTCTAAAAAGTCTTAATAGTCTATTTGCTGTCATTTTTGACCTTGGAGGTCTCAACATTTTCTTTCAGATGTGCAGGGCTGGGAGATTGTAGCGCACTGGTTGTGGACAGTCGCTACACAAAAACAATAGAAGCAGCTTCACATCAGGATGTTTTTTTGTTGTTGCACAGTTATTTATTACCAAATGGTCACTGTTATTAGGTTCCAGACAGCAATTGTACCGGATTTCAGACATCTGTATGTCCATGTCACTTCCACCCTCTCCTCCAGTCTTCTCTCACCACCAGGCATTAAGATGAGCCTGTTGGTGAGATCAGTGTGCCTGGGACCCACAGGGCAGACGGGAGAGGTACGGATGATAGACGGCGAACAAGGGCTAAGATAGAGGCAGGAGAAATGTCACAAAGGGCAAGAAGGGACGGGTATGGTGCCAAAGCCAAGGAGGAGCTGGGTAGCTCAGGAGACCCAAGGATGGGTAGATCAGAAGAACCAAGAGCTGAGCAGGAAAAAGCATATTCTTACTGTCTGTGGCTAAAAGCCTTGGTTGTTATTGGAGGCAGATTAAACCCAGGGTCCAGGATACCGGCTTTTCTCATAGAAAGCCGAAAGACTATTCAAAATGTATTCAGCATTAAGAAAATAATATAGTCACTGTTTTGGCAGTGTGGGCATTTTAGGAGGGTCACCTGACAAAGAGGAGGCCTTGAAAGAAACAATTTTACTCTCATATCATCACCCTGCAGGCATTTCCCCTGGGTCCATCCCACAGCTCTTCTACCATCCTCCCACCCCTGGCTGTCTACAGTAAGATTTATGCAACCAATCCCTCAGTGCTTCACCGTAAAGCACAGTGTCATTTTTTTTCTATTCAAACAAGATCATCAGAAGAACTCCAGATTTAAAACATGGTGGAAATGATTCACAAAAAAAGAATATCCGCTGTTTTTTCTTGGTCTCAAGTGCCACAGAAGGAAAGCAGTGCTGCATTTGCAGACAACTCTCAAATGTCTCCGAATTCAGTGCTACAAAAAGCCTATTGCACAAGCTCAGCTGGAGAGGGCAAGGCACAGACGGCAGACAAGGTCACTCTGACAACGGGGAACATGCTTTATATGCCGAGCAGCGCAGGGCTGGAAGAAGGCAGACAACAAGGGCTTGACGCATTTGAAGTGTCGCTCAAAGTTGAGTCAAGGTTTCTCCTTGTGGAGGTACCTGACAGCTGCAATCACCTTCCTATTTCATGTCAGCATTGATTTCAACTCCAGGTCTTCCAATTCTTCCTGTAATTTATTCAGTTCATAGTGATTCGCTACATAAAAACAGGTGGAAAAGAATCCCCTCTGATAAAGCACCATGGTTACAGATCTGAGATCCAGCCTTGCTACACTGAAAGCAATGGGAATTTCATTCCTGTCTTCAGGCGAACCCTTGCCCACTAGCAAACTCCAACGTTACAGAGCTCAGGTCTCTCCTTATTTACCTCTGCTAAAATCCAGACTGACGTATTGCTTTAACAAGCTTCGGGTTGCCTCTTAAGCAACCAGCCCCTCTGCTTCTGAGATAAGCATGATGATAAAAGTAAATGCAGTCCCATGTTTAGCACTGAAGCCAGTGAAAATTAAAGGGTGGAAAAGGAAAGCAAAATAAAGTGATAGTTTATACTTTTTTGTTTCCTCCAGTGCACAGGTGAATTGGAAATGTTTCTTATATAAATTTCAGTGAGATTAGTTATGAAATGTGCTTTCTGTCACTCTTTTAAATTGCATCTTTCAATAAATGTTCCATCTCCTACAGCTAATCCTGGATTTATGAAAAAAAAAACCAACACCAAAAACAAAAAAAAACCCACCCAAAACAAAACCCCACAAAAAAGCCAGCCCGGACCAGCACTACTAAAGATGTGAAATGAAGTCTTTCAGATTGAACATGCACTCAAATAGCCTTTAGGTTACTGTGCATATAGTTTCCCCCCCAGAATACAGGTAGGGATTGTTGCTCTCTTAATGTTCAGATAGTTTAACACTGTAAGATATTTGAGGACAAATATGTATCTTTTTAACAAAAAAGTTACATCATGCATTTATTTTATTTGCTTTAAAATGGGGTTTGCTCTTGTCAGAATGAATTTCCTACACTTTGCTACAGCAAAAAGCATCTCCTGAATGTGGGGGTTTGTAGTGAAGATTAAGGAACGCCAGAGATTCGGCTTTGCTCTAAATAACCAGCAACTTTGTGTTCTCTGTACCAGAAGATCGCCCTTTCCACGCCTCCTCTCGGTCCCAGAGCAGCCCATGAACCAGCAGACACCTCTCTCCCCACCCGCCTGCTCCCGGGGGCGCAGGGATGCACTCCTTTGGCCAGAAGCTCTGGCTCTAGATCCTCACAAGTTTACCAGGCTTCTTTGCCTCTCTGGCGAGAAATGAACAATCAGCTTCACCTGTGCCAAATTCCAGCTTTCTGAACACCTCCACAGCATGACCAAACATGCTACAAGCTGTCATTCCTTGTTTTCAGGACAGACCGAGAGACAGCAACTCGATTTACAAAGGCAACGCAACAAAGGTGCCCAGCTCCGGGCTGCCCGCGCTCCCACAGCCCCCTCTTCCAAAGGCCTGAGCTACTCACTCGGAAGGGGGAGCAATTCGGCTACCCACTCGGAAGGGGGAGCAATCCGTCTGGGCCACAGGGCTGCAAGTAACACTCTAATAGAAGTAGAAGTAATAGTAGTAGAAGTAAACTTCTATTGTTTTTGTGTAGCCTTTAAAAACCTTTCTATTTATGAGGGACTCCCCTGCAACAAGCACTATAAAATCAGTATGGAAGGGGAAGGCTCCAATGGAAGAGATGGATGGTGAGATGGGACTCAGACGGGAGAAAAGTGAAAGGAGAAAGGGAAACTGTGGGGGAAATAAGTTATTTTCATTTTTAAGCAGAATCACTGACTCACAGAATAACACAGGGTGCAGAGGGCCTCGGAAGGGCTCTAGTCCAGTCCCTCACTCACAGCACGAGCGTTAGACCTGGCGGGATCAGGCTGCTTAGTTCTTTGTCCAGTTGAGTTCTGAACGCCTCCAAGGATAGAGATCCCAATACCTCTCTTGGCCTCTGTCCCAGTGTTTGAACACCCTCAGGGTTAAAAAGCTTTTCCTTATATCTAGTTGGCATTTCTTGTCTTCCACCCCTGTTCAGCCAGTTTATGAAATCAAGGCATTTCTGGGGATGGGTGCTCCCTCAGGCACGTGTGCTCTTGGTTTCTCTCCTGCCTTCTATATAAATCATTTTACGCTTCTTTTGTGGCTCTGTTTTTATGCAGTAGCTCTGTTACTGTCTGCTTTTCCAATTATGAAGCCTCTAAATTTGATTTAAACCGGATAATTATGCTGTGATCTAGCGAAGGCCTTAATTAACCCTATTGAAGCCAACAGGCATGAGGCATGCTCTTTAGGACCTTAAAAACTTGGCGTTTAATTGCATCCAACACTGAGAAAACCACAGGGAGGCGGAGAAGTGAATATGTAGCTAATTCAAGCCACTGGTACTAACAGGACAGGACTTCATGCACTAGATCTCGTATAACTCATCCACACCAGGATTTTCTGCTGTCTTCCACCACAAGAGGAATGTGAATATACCAGATGCACAAGAAGACTCAGTCGGTCACTGGTATTGCTACAAAAGTTTGTGATGTCCTTTGGCTGTTAGAAATCCTGAATCATGATCTGCGCGGTGGGTATGTCTGTGTTCCCCCTCAAGCTCAAGGCACTTCTAGCTGCGTTTGCTACCCATCAGGACAATTCCGGTCTCCGGGGGTACAGCTTGCTCTCTTGCCATCAGTCTTGCCAAACTAAGTAAAATATAACCGGGGGCGGGGGGAAGCATTGGGATCTCTCCTGCCTGGCAGCAGCCAGGAGAAAAGCACAGGAAACAGTATTCAGGAGGGGCGGTCAGGCATCCCATGCAGTTGGCATTTCCAGCCACCTCAAATAGCTGGTCAGCCCTGGACACAGCCCACAGCTGAGGAGCGGGGGAAGAAAAGTCCTTAACACACTGAACTGTATAAAAGAAATGTCCTATAATGTCACCACAGGAACAATGACGTCATCCTGTGCTGCCCTTCTGTTTTTATCAATCTTGCCTGTTTATTCACCCCCTAATTCACTGGGTAACCGTGCAGAGCTACCAGAAGACGTAAGCCTGGGGCTCCAAGGTGAAGGCAGGTCTTCACGCTTTGCGGGTGTGATCAAGGGCAGATGCTGTGACAACCTGCAAACCAGGTTTTATCCTTTTGCATTCTTACTGGAATTTGTCAGTCAATGTGCCGATAGCTTTCTTCCCTTCCTGCCCTTCCTCAGCACCAGATCCTTGGTCCTTGCAGAGCTGTAGGACTTTTGGGAAGGAGAGCACTGGTGTGCCAGTGATTATCACACTGAGGACAGCTGACGAATGCTTAGTTGGCACCAGGGAGGAACTGGTCCTGAATGTACATGTCTTATTCTCAAACACTTTGTTCTTGGTCATGAGAAGCAGAGGGTTTTATATGGGACATAAGAAGCAAATCAGCCTATAGGGAAATGCAGTTACAGGAAACAGGCTTCAAATTGCCCCAAAATTTGCCTGAAATTGTCTTATAAGCCTTTAGCCCAGTCCAGAGGAAAAAGTGTGTGTTTGTCTTCCTTTAGGGCTTCACAACACCCAGCTCTAAATGTCACTAGCACGCAGAGGAACAGGAGTGACCATAATGCTCAGAAAATACCCCCATTCGCTATGTCAAGCTCTTCCAGCGACACATCAAGCAGCTCTTCACTTTCATCAGAACCGACCAGCCAGATCTCCATGGTTCAGGATCAAACCCTGCTGGACATTGCCTCCATCACTAGATTGGCCCCGGGAGAATCACCAAACCCTCAACCATTTGAGCAAAGAAATGAAAATTTAGCAATATCGTGTTCCAGCCTGCTCGGAGCAAGGACTATTCCGGCATCTTGCCCAGCCAGCCCCAGGCTCAGTCTAACACCCAGCTCAGCCAAGCCACAGCAATACTCTGACTCCTCTCCAGTCAGTCCAGGGATCAATGCAACCTCCTTCTATACCTTTTGTCCTCACACAGCACAAAACGTACAAGCTTCAGCATCAGATCACACACTGACCCCAACCACAAAAAGCACAAGGCCTCCAGCAACAACAACTCCTGAAGAGAGTTCCCAGTCTCCTGGCTATTCCAAAACTGGATTAAAGAATACAGGAAAGGGCTTTGGATCAGATCTGGAAGACCCTGATCATGAACGGTATGTATCCAGACCATACACATGTTTAAGTCCTCAAATGACTCAACTTGATATAGGGTCATTAAGAGCCCCTCATAAAAAAATTTAAATATCTTTTATGATTTAGATGCTCCCAGTGTTTGTTTTCCAGTAACTACCTTGTACTCCCACTAAAGCCTGTTATCCAAGAAGCAAAATACCGTATGTTCCATACATTCGTTTAGCTCTCCAGACCTGATTACAGACCACCCCTGGGCCAGGTTGTCAGCCTCAGCTCCTCTAACAGGGCACGGTTGTAAGGTGCCTCGTTTCCTTCCAAATGGGAAAACACATCTCCCCCCGTGCTAGCAGAGAGAAACTCTGCTGGTGCTATGAAGCCTGACAAAGAGCTGGGGAAGGTATTCCGTGACATGGCTGGTGTCTCCCTTCCCAAACCCCTGGCTCTGTGGTCCGACCCCAGGCAAGCTGTGTTGATTTCACTCCTCTGGGCCTCTGAACTCCACACTGTGTCTGCAACTTCTTTCCTTGGCAGGAGATTTGTAACTGTGAAGGAATTCCAAGCCATGGAGAAAGAACTAGAGGACGTAAAAGAAGAACTGAAATGCCTGAAATGGAAAGTGAGACACATTGGTGAGACTGTGCAGCCCCTGGCCGAAGACAGCAAGCGTTACAACGGCTATACCCTGACGGAGCTCAAGGCGATGGTGCAGTTTGAAGACGACCCTTACAAGGCTGCCCACAAGATCCTAACTGCGCTCTTCAGCGACGTCTACTTGCTACAGCACTCTGTCACCGAACAGGCCTGCAACTCCCGATCTCTGCCCAAGCCCAAAATAGACCCAGAGCTGTACACGGTGTACTGTGACATTCTGAAAAGCATATTCCCTGGAATTAGCAGCCAGACCTTGAGGGAAGAGACACAACACGTGCAGAAAGGCACCTGGAAAGAAGTACAATAACACCAGAGCCCACATGATGTTCTGCAGAGCGAGAAGTTTCCAATGCTTTTAGAGGACTGAACTGTGGTAGGTACCGTCGGTTGAGTCTATCCCTTCTAGGTGTGGATCATCTCTAAAGATACTGGTGAGCTCTGAGCCCTTCATGCCACTTGCCCGATGAGACAGGGTGGGAAGGCATTCTGCATACTTCCCGCATTTTAGAAAAAAATTGCCCCCTTGGTGTCTCTTTCAATATATGGACGTTTCCTTGTTTCCAGCAACTACAAGTGCTGACAAAAGAATTCAGAGAAGGCCTTGTATGTCCAAGCAAGGGCCTTCTCCCAGTCCCAAACAGACCAACCAACCAGCAACTGGGTAGTTTCTATTTTCTAGAGTATATCATTCATTAAATGACATTACTTGTTAGAAAATTGTGCCTGGTTTTTTGTTTGGGTTTTTTTTTTGGTCTAAAAAGGCTTTGCATATCAAATCAACCACCGATCGTAACTTGAAAACACACTGGGATGAGACCTGGGAACACAGCAAGCCACCCTCCTCTGCCCATCTGCACCCTGGGTTACACGGGAAGAACTCCAGGGCACAGAGGTCAGCAGCTGCCGTGCGCCCAAGCAGGTCTCCATGCTGGGGAACTGGGGACCATGGCATAAGAGTGTGCCATATGGCCCTAAATCACCAACCCACCAGGGGAACAGGTAGAGGTCTGTGACCTCCATCTCTCCTAACCTCTGATGACCGAGCTGACAGACCAGCTCACGTGTATTAACAACCGTACCTTGCCTTCCCGTGACAATGACGCTGAAAGGCTGGCCCCCTGCAAAGGCCCCACAAGGTGGCCGCTACTGCGGAGCCTGCCCTAAGGGAAGGAGGCTGCCGGTCATGGAGGACACAGAGGAAAGTGGCCCTGGAGCTCCTTCCTCCCCATCTGGGACCCAGCAAAGTACAATGGATGAGGAACAGGTTGTCCACCAGGTTCTGCTCACAGGGCTGGCCTCGGAGCCCGTTTTGTGAAAATCTGGTGAGGGTGGTGGGGTGGAGGGGTATACTTGCCATTTTGCTCAGTACCAAAAATCCCTACACTACCGGTTCACCCACTCCCTTTCAGAGCATCATTGACACTTCTTGGAAACAGTCACTTCCCTGGTCTCAGTGTGACAAATACATCAAAACCCAGAACACGTCCATCCTACACGCTGCTGCTGCTCCCTGCCAGGCCAGGAGGATGGCAAGATGAGCAAAAGGTAACCTGTAGGTTCAGCCTGCCTTTCCCTCTGCTGGGATATAATCCACTTCTTAAGCTTATTCCAAAAACAACAGAGAGGAGGAGAAAAACACCATTACAAAAGGAAAAAAAAAAAAAAAAAGGAGATCATTCCTCTCATCACCACAGCTCCAGACATCTTCAGAAGATGGGAAGGGGCAGTACACTCCAAGGACATGCTCTGTACCTTCTGGGCTCTGCTGCAGAAGGATGTTCTGACATTTGTATGAGAGTTCCTTCCTGTCTTTCAGCATGCGGTATCTATACTGTTCTCCGCTGGGCTTATGAAAACATTTTTTTATTCTCGTTGGTACTATTTTACTTATGAGCCACTGTGCAGACACAGGCACAGCGCTTTGCTCCCGCAGCCTCTCTGTGCCACAGCACAGCCAATGCTGCAGCCACAGCTGGAGAATCCCCAGGCGGCTACGGCAGTACCCAGAGCTGCGCACAGCGCATGACCTCGGGGCAGGCACAGCACCAAAGCAAGGGACGGGGAAAAGGATGCCTCCCCCCCGAGCCAGCTCCCTCGGCAGGTGGGCACAGACATGAGCGTAGGGTGGACGGAGCTGCTGGAGACACAGTGTCCCCTCAGAGCAATCACACATCCCGGTGAGCACTGCGGCGGACTGTGACAGACTGTCTGGAAGGCTCTGTGTACCATGGAGGGGTTGTTTGTGTCTCACAAAAGCACCCGCTCCTGCAAGCATTCATGTTCTGCTTTCATGGCTTTTTTTTGGTAGGAAAATGTGCTCCTTTGGTTCAGATGGGTGGAAATAGGCCAGCCCTTCTCTCACAAAACTCACGGCTCCAGACTTGCTTTTCTGTGACAGAGCAGCCCCCCGACTCTCTCAGAGGTCTCTCTTCAGAGCTTTCCGTAAGCTCCAGTGGACACAGAACTGAGGAAAACACACCGTAGGTATTAGCAATGTCAGTCTTCATATGCTGTACTGCCTGCACGCTCTGCCTGTAAATTCTTAATACAGTTGTTCCTGTAAGAACAGCCTCTGTGGCTTATCATGTCCGAGAGGCCAGACAATATGCCCAGATTATCTCCGTTAGCCTTGTTCTTCTCACGCCTGCTAGTAACAAGGTCCAGCACACATCTATGAATTATTTTTATTAGCCTTGCATCATCAAGGCCGGTTCTATCAGACATCGTCAGTTCTGGATCCTGAAAAGGTTTCAGAGTCCTCTTCCTTTGGGACCCGTCACTGTATGAATCACTTCTGCCCATTTTAGGTCTTTCACCCTGAGAGTCGTGGCTTTGAGCTATTCCAGTGGAGCTTCCAGGTTATTTGCATCCAACTAGGGCTGGCCAGTCTTGCCAGACCTTCCATACATTGTTAGGAAGTATCTGCAACTTCCAAGTCCTAGAGTCTGTCCCCAGCTGCGGCAGCAGCCCAAGTGATGAGCTGCAGGGAACCTCTGAACAAAGCAACAGGGCGTAACCCACTACACATTTGTCCTTTCCACACTCCCCGATTCCTTTTCCTCTGCTGCGTTTGTACCTTGAAGGCAGCTCTGCTCTGTGAAGGTGGTTTGTTCTTCAGTTACTGTATTACCTGTGCCGTTGGGGCTATCTCCTGTACCTGAGTCACCTTCCCTGATTTTCCTACAGGGAGAAAAATCCACTAACTTTCTACTCCTTTTCCTAAGCGCTTCCAGTAGTCTGTATTCCCGAGCGTTACCGAGTCCCTTCACCCCGTTACAAGCCTTAGCTTTCCTTGCTGGCTTTGCTTGCCTCGGGTTTGCTGGGGAGAGAAACACCACTGTCTTCCCACCGCTCTGAAGAGCTTTTCTGTGTCCAGTCTATTTTTTCTGTAGTCACCCACCCCTAACACAAGAGGAGGGGGAGGGCCGAACACCTACACCTGCAGAAAGAGCCCTTCTCCTTGGAGGGTGACAGAACGGAATCAGCACAACAGAAGTTAGACAGCAGTATCTTAAATACCCAAGCCTGAAAGCCATTTTTTTTTTGCTTTCACTTTTAGCATCCTGCGCTTGCCAGAAATGTATCCTGCTACAAGCGTGCTCTGTCTTCAGACTTTAGGTCTTGCTGCCTGCTATTCAGACAGAAAGGCAATTACACAGTGCCATTATTCTGACAGTTAATAAGATTCAGCCATTGTTCTTCTTGGACAATTCCTACTGATTTGCCCGGTGCCGGCATTGCTCCTTAGCCCAAATAAGCCTTCTCTCCAAAACGTTATCACCTTCCCTTCTGTAGAGACAGGCAGAGAAGGCAATCAGACACATAGTGAAAAATTAGTCCATAAATCCATGGTGCATTCCATCTATTCTCCATTAAACTATATAACTCTATTTTTTCCCTTGAACATGCAATTTCAAGTCTAAAGACCCAATACCGAACCAAATGATTTTTTTTCTTTCCTTTCTTAACTACAGGCATTACATTTCCTATTCTCCAGCCAGACCCAGACCCAGAGATGCATTAGTACTACACTTATTCAGGTAACATGCACTGTCTGCTACGTGTTCATCCCCACAGGTAACCTGAGGAGCCAAGAGCCGCGGCACAGGTTGTCTTTCCCCGTGCCATCTCTAGGAGCAGGTGTCTAGGCAGAAGCGTGAGGACGTGAATACTTTTTCCAGCCTCAGGCGATCTGTAGTTTGCACTGACTGATTGCCTTAAATAAGCAACCTATTAATATTCACCGTGCTGTGCCCTGCAAGGGTTCGGTTGGCAGAACTGATTCTACAGTGGGTAAGTTATGTTAAACAGAGGGTCCTGATCCATACTTGTCACTCTTATACAGAATAATTTAGGCTGGAAAGTCCCTCTGGAGGTCAACTGGTCCAACCCCCCTGGTCAGAGAGTATTCTAGTAAAAGAAACCAAACAATAAAATCTGTGCTGCAAAAACTAAACTGTTGCAATACAACAAACATCTGACAACCACCACCACCACCACCCCCCCCCAAAAAAAAAAAAAGAGAGAGAGAAAGAAATAAAAAGGAGAGAAGCCAAACAAACAACCTGCATTGGAATCGCTTAATCACTTGCAGATCAGATCCACCACAGGAAAATCCGAGGTGTTTTCCTCTCCCAGCAGCACTGTGCTGGGAGACCATCTACTAATCAGCCTGTAGAAACTTAATTTACATCTGCATCAGGGGATAAAGAAGACAAATGGCAAAGTTTCTGTGGCACTGTTCTGGAGGGCTCTTTACCATGGTTAGATCTACATGCATTGCCAATTCATTTCTCAGATTTCTCATTAATATCTCTAATGCATAATTGCAGTCAAAATCAGCCACTGAATCATACATTTTATGACCTCATGCTTACCCCTTCGTACTGTTAATAATAATATCCCCGCATAATGTGAACCCTTTCTGCAACACAGTCCACCAGCCCTTCTGGTTTGTGACTTAAAATATAGCAGAATTAGTTTTAGACAACTGTCAGCATCTTTATATGAATTATTGGCATCATCTGTACAGAAATGTGAGTAACAAGGGTTTGGGTGGTGCCATTAATTACCATTAATCCCTTTTCCATTCTTCCTACATGAATGCCTGCTTCTCATGAGGTGTTCTCTATACGTTTGTATGCCTGGTTCCTCTTGCACACTCCAATTCAACTTGTCTTTATTTTCACGTTAAATCTACAATCTTTGTTTCCCAAGGGGAAAGTGCCTCTGGAGACCTTTCTCCATTTCTTATACTCATATGCTTCTAGAGGTGGTTACCTTTTCACTATGAGCTGGAGCCCTCCCCTGTGGCCCTCTCCTCTGCTGGAGCGTGACAGGCAAACGACTGCCCAACAAGTCACCTCCCGACCCTTGTTCTCACACCACAAGCAGATGACCAAGGCGCAGATCTCCTGAGGGCCTTAATGCCACTCCCCCAGGGAAAAAAGTGACACTGGGGGATCCAAAAGGACTTCAGACAGAACACGCGAGGACAGAACGTGCACTGATCTACCCAAGTACTGCACTGAGAAATGCAGGTCCGAGCTTCTTGCAGATTTATTGTGAAGAGTACATTTTCTCGATGCCCCAATGAGCGTGATTAAAACACGTATCAATGTCTTGCTGGGTCTGTGGGTTCTGATCAGATCTCTCGTTTTGTGTTAATATTCAGATACGTTACCATCCCAGAGAGATGAATAATAGGAGCTATTTCATGTCTCTGACAATATTAAACATAATGAAAAGTCTTACTATCATCCCACATCCTTCTCCATGAATTCTGGCCACAGACAGATCTCCTGTTGGTAATGGAAATGTCAGTTTGATTCATCTGTTCACCAACAAATCCTTACCAAACAGTTTCCAGCAACAACTCGCTATAGCGAGCCACCCAGAAACATTCCTTTGGAAACAAGCCAGAACCAACACTCGTTGCAGATTAATTTTTACCACTGTTTAGGCTTATACCGTTTCAGGTAGCTTTGCTACTTACTCTATTTTTAGCAGTGCCTCCAGCAGAGCAGGAAAGAGGCAGATCATAAGACTTCTGCTAATCTGCAAATCTGAAATTATAGTTGGGAGACTGAATTTATTATTATACAGCTAGATGACGACAGCAGAGATGACCTTTCCGCAATGCCAGAAGTCTTATCCACCCTGATCTAGGCCTTTAATCAGCGGGGGAAAGTATAGATTATGATGTGTCAAAGGAAAAACTTTTTCCCTATTAGGGCAGTCAAGTATTACAACAGATTGCCCAGTGAGGTGGGGCAGCCTCCATCCCTAGAGGTTTTCCAGGCCAAACTGGATGAAGTGCAGTGTAACCTGGGCTAACTTTCGTAAAGTAAAAAAAAAAAAAAAAAAAAAAAAAGGTTTGTAATTGCAGAAAGCAGCCAGGAAAACCTTTGATGAATGGGAGCACAGAGCCGTGAATAAGAGGCAGGCCCAGCACCGTCGGTGTTTTACACTTGCTCAGGCACACTCTTAAGCCAGCGGGGCTGAGAGGCGCCGGTGTCACAGCTCGCTTCGCGGCGCTGGCTGACTCATTTTCCTGCCGAGCGCACCCTACACTCGGTAAAGCTGCTGCGCCGGTGCTGCCTCAGTCCTCACCCTTTTTGATGAGAGATGAAAGCTCTCTCTTGCTCAGGATGAAAGTTCTTTCCCCAGCTTGTTACAAGCAGACGCATCTGTTCTGGCAGCCACCTTATGCTGCCATCAGGCAGGAGAGAAATCTTAGTGAAAAAAGATAATAGGGCTCAACTGCTCCCAGTTTGTTAGCTTTACCACAGGGACCATCTCTGCTCCCTCGTACGAAGCTCCCCTTGGGTGAAGAGTCATTTCCCTGAGAAACTTTCACAGCCAGAGCAGCTTCTTCTGCATTCCCCCACCCCTATGCCTACCTCGATGCTTCCCGAGCCTCTGACCAACGTCTGTTTCAGCTGTACTGACTGGGACACAGTTTGGAGATCAGTTCAGTCCATAATACTCAGCCGGGCTCACACTCTCCGGAGGCAGCAGGTGAGTACCAGGCTTCTCCCGGCCCTCACAATGGCTCTGAGATGCAGAGTCCAGATCTAAAACTTCTCTTTGGCACCGCACCCACCCCCCACCTCCTCCAGGGCCAGAAGACTTTCAGGTAGCAACTGGCTTCTTTGCTGAGAAGATGGAGCCGTGGTTATTCCTAAGTCCCTTCAGTGTCCTCTGCCATTCACCTCCACAGGCTCAGTCCAGCATGATGAGCTTTCAAAAACCACTGTAAAGCTCCTTTTCCAGTTAGATCCAAATAAGCTAAGGAACACAAGCAACTGGGCTCTGAAACGACAGACCACGTGTGAGTAAGGCAAAAGAATTGAGCACAAATTAATTTTATCTGTCCGATATATCTCCTTAGGTTTATGGTTCCCCCAGAACGCCCATCCTCTTGGGAAAACTGCAATCAATCTGTGCACGCTGACATTTTTACAAGTCCCATGAGCAATAGGGCAGAGACACGCACTAAGAATTTGTGAGTCAAGTTGATTTCAGTCACACCAAAGAGAACCGAGCGACTTGCAAGCTCAAGGCAGGATCTCACTGTGGTCTCACTGTCTAATTGGGACCTTCCAGAAATAAACAGCATACCTGGGGGAGGCTGCTAGCAGATCATGAGGTGGTGGTTTTCCTCTCCTAATTACAGCCAAAGCAGTGAGCTACTGATGGAGAACCATGTTGGAAGCAATACTCCAGGCTGGGAAACTCCTACCCTGCTGATCGTTGGGATGGTCAGTCCTCTCCTTCCAGCGGGAGCTCAGAACGCTAGAGAGCCATCAGACAGAAGGGCTGTACCCTCGTTTCCCCCTTTTCCAGTGATTTCTAGGTCAGTAAGAAAGAAGTTGTAAATGTTTCCTTTTATGCCTAAATCTCAACACCGCAGTGCTTCACAGGGTCCTGCGCCAGGGTGACTGGAGCCGATGGTATTAGACAAGGGTGGAAAATTGATCTCTTCCCAGCAAGATTTAGAGGCCAGTCGGACAGGAAATTACTCCAGCTGGGCACTCTGTCCCCGTCTCTCAGCTCTTCCTGCAGCTAGGAGATTCACTCTGTAATTGCTTTCTTAGTCCACATTTTATCCTCAGCTGACAGAATTCCATTAGGGTGATACAAGCTGCGTGATAAAGGGATGTTTGTGTCTCACATGGGCTGTAAGTCATTTCTCAGCAAACAAGCAAATAGTCACAGAAATGGGCAAAGAGACCACTACGCCAGGAACCCTCCTTCTTGTGCTCTCAATAGCAGGACCTCAACTGGAAGCAAACATTCTGCCACGGTGTTACACTCCTCGCTGCTCTGTAGAGGAGACACGTCAGCACATGACTCCAGAATGAACATTTATCACTGCGGCATTTCTGAGCAGACAATAATCAAGCAGGCAGACGGGCAGTCCGGCAGCCCTAGAAATGAGGGCCCCGTGCAAAGAGGAGCCACTGTGTGGTGATCATAGGGGTTGGTGACACCACAGATCACAGACAGCAAGCGGCCTACGTGTGGGACAGTAGATTAAATGAAACAAATGTTGCAATACACCCGAGCACACACTCTGAAGAGGAAAACAGGTTGGTCACACCTGCAAGACAAGGAACAAGGATTCTGAACGGGACCTTCAGGCCTGTTTTGGAAGACAAAAGGAGTGACCTTCTAGGCATAGTGACGCAGCTAAAAGATAGACATGATGAAAAAAGCTAAAAGGGAACATACGAAGGTGCATCAAATCCTGTAGTGTGCATAGTTACAGTATCTACAGTACTGGCGAAGCCATTACTAGGCAGTGCGTTCCAGAGTTCACATTTCTGAAGAATATTGGAAGAGACGTGGCTACTTCAATGACTCGTCCCAGAAGAGCCGCTCCTGTTAGAGCTCAGCCTCCTGGATCAGCTGCCCCAGAGCACAGAGGCGAACCCAAGGCACCCCTACACACCGTGTCTGCTCACACAGGTGCTGGTTTGGGCTCTAATCACTTGCTATATTCCCCACGCCAGTGCAGAGGCGCACCCGACAGTGAGGACTGCTGAAGCAGCATACAGGAGAGAATGGGAAATGACATCATCACTGGCAGCGAGTCCCATCTCTGGTTGTTCCAGTCTGTTACCTGGTTACTCTGTCCAATCTCGCAACACCCACTCACTCCTTGGCACCGCCAGGCTCCTGCAGATGTTACCAGTCTGACATACGTCCCTGAAATGACAGGACTGAACTATGGGGAACAACCAACGCACCAGGACATGGAAAAAGCCCAGCAGGACCAGGAAATCTTACGGAAAGCAGCATCACCTAAGCAGGATGCTGTGGTGCAATTTTATGTCCAGGTCCAGCCTAAGCCACGAGAAGGACTCAGTTTGATTTAGCTGCCGTATGTAGCTCCTCATGTAGCTCATAGGGGTTCGTCCTCCAAAATGAGGAGTCGCCTCCCGACTCAGTAACACACAAGCTTCCATGTCTTCTCTGCTGTCTTCTATACTGTCCGCATCACTGCTTGCTCCCTTGTCCGCAGGACAGTGCTTCTCACTGCTCTTTAAATTCTACGGGCTTAAACCACAAAGACACAGAAATTGAAAGCAGAAGTCGCAGGCCTTCCCAGGCATCCTGGTTTTCAGATTACACTGTGAAGACTGATAAAAGTATCTTTTTAAAGATCAAAAAGTAGACAGCATGACAGGTACTTCCTCACGGATTATTTCTTTATCCTCTGCCCTTCTCAGTGTCATTGTGGGACAAACTCATTTCTGCTTTCTTGATCCAACCCCTTTAAAGCAAGTCACGACAGGTAAAGGTGAGCAACTATGACATAAAGGTTCTTCAGCGGCACAGAAATTGAAACTGGGCGAAAGTTTAATAATTTACATCAAAGGCTTCAGCAAGAATTCACATTAATCCTTCCTTTTCCTTTCTCATGCTTTTGGCAATGTCAAGTGATGTTACTGCGCACATTCTTGCTGTACTATCCGTGCTGAAACTGTGCCTGACTGACTGAAGTGCTCCGTGGGGATTTTCTTGATTGTGTGTTTACTCTTCCTCTTTTCCCTCCTGTAAATGCTAGTCTGACATGAATGTACTTCTGACTAGTTAGTTAAAAAAAGGTGAAAAATGGAATAAAACTTTTTTTTTTAACCCTGATTCACTATGGAAATGAGTTGAGCATCTATGTTTGAGCGTATAGGCCTGACCAGGACACTTAACTATCTTTGGTCATATAAAGGGCCATTACATCTCAGCAAACACTGACAACTACACCACAGAGATTAATGAAGTATTTTCTAAACATGATGCTACTTTCTATATGTGACTGAGTAGAATCAAGGCCTTGCCTTGGCGGCGTTGCCATCCCAGAGCAGGCAGCAGGCTGGCAAACCCTTCTTTCAGACAGAGCCACTGCAGGGGAGCACGTTCCACAACTTAACAAGTTTTTGGAAGTATTTTAAAGACTTTCAAGGTCTTTCCACTGTGTGGCAACTGTGGGGAATCTCTTGAATGCATACAAGGAGCTGCTAGGAGAGGTGGGCAGAAGGCACAAGCCAATACTCTGTGCCACACTGGCTGCAGGTTTCCAGAGGCAAAAGGTGTGAAAACTGACTGCAGTTACCAACTGACCAATGAGGAATTGCTGGTGGAAGAGAAACAAACCATAGAGAGAAGTGTGACCCATCTGAGCTTCGCCGAGTATTTTGCAATAATTTACAAAAACCTGGAGTTACCTCAAAGGATTTGGACTGAAAAATCATTAGTCCATTGCACAGGACTTGAGCTGCTCCAGACAGATACAGGGAAGACAGATGAGCATAGAAAGTCCTCTCCCACTCATACCTTTTCTGATCAATAAGAAGGATGCTATTCTCTGCCAGGAAACATGATGGGTTTCATTTCTCTTCACATTCAATGCAATTTTCTCAGAAGAACAAACAATGCAACAGGCCTCATCTCACCGAGAGACCGTCTACACGGCAAATCTGTGATGGTGCCTTAAGTCTTAAAAACCTTGCTATAGCCCCTCCCCTTCCAAACGCGTACATTTACATGTGTTCTTAGCCCTACCAATAACGCTCATTTCAGCTCCTCCTCTTCTTCGTTTTGGAGTTGCATGTAATGGTTATCTGATTTGGAGCAAAAATTAAAACTTGGTTCTTGGCAGAGCTACACCGGTAAACACACAGGGGAGACAGTTCTCAGAACAACAGAGGGTTCTTCTGTCAGTGCAGTTTGGGAAGAGCCTTTAAAGAAAGTACAATATACTCACATACACTATTTTACATTTAGAAGTGTTTTGTATTTAGTACAAAATACATTTTGTTGCCCCATCAATACACAGAAATCTGGGAAATGCACTGCTGTCTTGGGTCTTTTCAGCTTAGCCAACAACAGTTACTAAGTGTGGGTTTTATAAGCACATAAGCAAGATACTGCACTCCTCATTCATACAGAAAGAGAAGCAGCACATTTTTATCAGATATCAGGAGCTCCAATAGTATACCTCTTTCATGTCTAAAAGCATATCCTGACTTCAGAGTGTTCGCTTCTCTCATGAAACAGAGAGAGTTCTAAATGAGAAAGGAAGAATCTTCTATGGAAGAGATTTAAAGGTTGTCACAACCAACAAATTTTCAGTAAAAAGTACATTTGCATAGCTACAAACCCTGCAGCATAATTATTTAGTTAGATTTTTTGTTTAAATGACTACATATGCAGTGTATTTTGTGTGTAAAAATGCAGTTCACTCCTTACCTTCTGCTAGTTAAAATGCATTTACCGTTTCTCAAAAGTGATATGTTGCTGGCAACAGATCTGGTTGGTGCAGCACAGAAGTACGGCCTCCTTGTTCCTATAACCAAATTCAGGCAAAATAGGAGAAAAGAACATTGCTTTGTAGCGGGTGGACTCTGAAGAATAGGTAGCGCACCAGTCAATGGCGCTTCAGGCAAAACACTTATTTTGCCTTTTTCATGGTAGTGAAATAATGAAAAATATAATTATTTCACTGCAAAAGATGAAAGAAGTGGCAGCTGAAACTTACTCATTAAACCTTGACAAATCCACTTTCTGATCTCCACTTTCTAAAAGCATTCATCCCACTTCTCCCTACCCAGTGGAACCTCTCCAGATGCCAGAAAGAGCATCAGTCCCCAGAGAGAGCCATGGCATCAAAACATACAGCAACAGCCCAGAAACAGAGAGGTAAAGAATACTTCTTCTAATAAGTGCATTTACCAAAGAACTATTTACAGGCACCAGAAAAAAAGCGAACACTTCCTTCTAGTGAGGAGTTTCATGATCAGCCAGCTAGGATTTAGGAATTAAAGCTTAAGAAATACTCTGAAAGACCTCCTGTTATAACCATCCTGCTTCACTCAAGTTCTTGGTACTTGGCAGGAACAGTTGTCAGTTAGCAACAAGGTTCTCACTCCTTTATGTTCCTTCCTCCCTGGATTTTCAATTAAGGGGGGTGGGGTGGGAAATCAGACAGATAATGACAATTAAAAAACCCAGAAAACTGAATTCAGGCTTTCAATTCCATTACTGAAGAAAGTTTCCTG
>NW_009647739.1:924275-986389 GCF_000708025.1 Charadrius vociferus
TAGATATCTTGGGGATCTAGATTGCAGTTATTTAGGGCTGGATGTATTCCGGACTTTCCAATCACAATCCCTTGTTATCTTTTCCTCCTCTGCAGTCCTTTTTCACACATGCAGGTTTTTGGACGCAAGGCTGTTAAGGAAAATTGAGTGCTGTTTTAAGACTGTACCTGTATTAACAGCGAAACCACACACTAAAATGAGGAAGAAACATACCCATTTCTCTCTTCATCCCAGAACGAAAGCAAGCTAAGCTACTCTTCTCAGTAATGTTTCTTACATTGACAGTGAGGGCTGCCAATTTTTTCACCGTCCCATGGAATCGCTCCCCTGTGGAATCTGGTCTGAATTCAATGTTGACACTGTTCTGAGCAGGAGGCTGGACTCTCCCTCGGGAGGGGACCCCCTGAGGTGTCCTCTAACCCAAACCATTCTACAAACCTACCTTATCAACCACCGCAGCTGATACCAGTAAGTACTACACAGGAGACATGGGGCAGGTGGCAATAGGCAACCCTCAACCTATGACTTCAGAGGCATTGTCTGTCCTCAATACTTGGAAAATAGACGTGACGGCTGTGGCAATGACAGCTGTTCTTTACTGGACATAGGGTATGTCTGCACTGGAACCCAGGATGTCACTACAACAGGCACAGAGATGTTCAAAATACTTTTGATGCAGCTAGTGCTAACACACTAACAACTTCGAAGCTGTATTTGTACAAGCAATGGCATTTCAAATCCTTCTCCTAAAGAACTGTTATTAAAAGCCATCAAACAATTTCTCTAACACTTTCTAGAGGAACTAATTGGAGAAAGTGTCATGCTCAGGAGAGAAAAACAATCATGAATATACCAGCTTGGCTGAGAATTTGTAATGTATTTAGGGAGCTATTCTGAGTAATTTACAATGAATGACTAGGACTCTTCAGACTATAAATACAATCTACTCTGTCTCCTTGGGAAAAAAAAAAAGAGGTTGTCTTTTTAATTATCACTTTGTAAGAGAAAAGACCAACCAGAAAGGCAGTGGGAGGAATAAAGCCAACATGTTTTCCCCCTTGTTACACTTATCGTGATTTTGGATTTGCTTGAGGAGAAACAAGCAGCTAGTTCTGAGAGACACATGCATCATCTCTAAAGCTGCTTAAAAGGCCAGTGGAGATGCAATGAGCCTATTATTCCAAAAAGCTATCTATGAACCTGCACAATTAACACCAGTTTTCAGCTTATCTTCACTCAGTTTCTTTCCTGAGGACTTCTGTGTATGTGTTGGTATAAGCTATGTCCACATATCATATACATCCTTGATTTATATCGTCCACTTTCAGATTTAGATATAGAATAAAAATCCATCAGAGTATGACATTCCAGGTTTGCCTTCCTATGGTAGAAAAAGTAGAGCTAAATATATAAAAGAGGTCTAAGTCTCCCCACTTTTCCCAGTTCAGGTCTATGACAACGTTCATTATCCAAACTGTCTCTAGAAAGCGAGCAGAAGAAAACTGCAGAAGACAGAACTAACCTGGATCAGCCACAACCTGCTTCTTTTTGCTGTTTGTGACAATCTCATTTTCGTTCATCATTTGTACATCCTGATCTCCCACGTGATTGCTGAAAAGATTAAAATCAGTACAACGGCCAAAATTATCAACACTGTGGAAAGTTTTGAGAGTCATGGAAAAAGTTACCACTTAAGTTATTTAGGTCCTGGAGGCAAAACAAAACTATGAAGCACAGCCACATTCTATGAGACTGTCTAGAAAGTGAAGGCATTCTGTCTGCATCCACCTGACTGATTTCTTGCCAGTTTTAATTAGTAGCATTCATTCAGGCACACATTCAAATATAAATATCATATTAACTCTACAATTTTCCTTCCTGCCTACAGAGCTTGAACCACATTAACCAAAGTGAGATTTTAAATCAGTGCTATACAAAGAGGGCATAAAAATCCCTGTAAGGAACTTAACACTGTTTTGTGATGTTGGTATAGTATTATCTGAAAATTTTCTAAACTAAACAAAATTTGTCTACTGTGACAAGTTTTGTTTGCAGGCTGCTGCAAAATTTTAACCATTTCTTTTTGGGAAAGAAGTAATACCTTCAAAGTTCAATTTAATTAAACAAATTACAAAAAAAAAAGCATGCTGAATTGAACGTTAAAGAAAATGTCACTAATAACATCTCCCTTTCACATAGACTAAAACAAAACATCCATGCCTTTGGAAAATAAGACGTGTATTTTTCTTCTCTCTACAAATACTGCACAGAATAGGTTTCTATTTTTGGAGGAAAAATGTAATGTCTCTCTGTCAGAGTGAAACAAGAGAACCAATACTGAAGTAAATCAGGACTTATGCTATTGATGACAATATCAGACTCAAGTTCAGGGTTCATAAAATATTGAACATGTGAAAGAACAGGTCAAAACCAAAAGTAACAATATATAAAAGCTCAAGAGCATTTTTAAAATGGAGGGATATTATCCAGCATGTAGTAAGGGATTTGTCTTCCATTGCTGAAGTACCCTGTATTTTAGTGAAAAAAAGGAAAAGAACGTTGCAAACCAGGCTAAGAAGAAAGACCTGCACAGAAGTCTAGAAGAGACGAGACTCAGCATGTTCTTGACTGAAAAACAGATAGTGCAGTTTGCATAACCCCAGAAGTATACCCCTCTTAAAACTAAATCAAAAGATCTATATCTTGTAAATATGTGCAAAGGAAGTTACGTGAAAAAAGATCTATGATTACAGCTGGTGCTTCTCTGCTTGCAATAAAATAACTTTACTCATAGAAAGATGTTAAGCTGATGAAAGTACAGGTTCATTTTTTCATCTCCTTTTTATATCCCACTGAAAAATTTCTCAAAACTTGTGTTTCCTCAAGACATTTTCATTTCAGTAACTTTTTCACATGAAAAATTGTTTACCTCCAAATTTTACCATGACAACACAGCCAGTTGTACAAAAACATGAGTCTAACAGAACACATCCAAACAATAATAATTTATTTCACCATCTGACAGTGGCCAACAGCTTATGCTTTAGAGACAGAGGTAAACGACCCCCATAGGCAAACGTGAACTGCTGTTCTTAATCGGGACAGCTTATGTTCCTTCTACTTATTTCTAAATATTTGAATATTCTTCTGAACAAATCATGCACCGTTTCTGAACGCAAAACTGTCACCTTTTTTACCAAGTGATGTATGTGCAAGACATTCTATTTGTTAGCAGTGCAATCTATAAGATAGTGTTTATTTCTAAGTTTTTGATTTTTCACTTTTTAATCTCATCTAAAATAAATTATTCTTTTAATCTTTATTTTCCTTGCTAGGGACTGTTTTTAGACCCTATCAGTCCTGACCTTCTAAACGTAAGTGCATTTTTCACCACATTTCATCATATTTTCTGTGAGATTGCCAACTTAGTGGTTTCAAAGTGTCATTCCTCTGAACGCAATTCATTTCTCATTTAAGAAGTTTATTATTTTAGAACATTTATAAAATGGTAGAATTCTGGTTCTTTAATTAGTGTCTGTGCCAAATCAGAGGACTCTTCTTTTCTTTTGGTGTTTGGTTCTTTTTCATTACCTTCCTTTCTTTTTTCCCTTCCGTGTAATATCACTGGGATTTATCATTTTTTCTCCAAGGAAGCCTAACTTCTTTCTTTTGTGTTTATTACTATAAGCTTCCATTAAAACATATGTAAATACGAGTAATGAATCCCAGTCAATGCTAAAAAATGCTTATGAATAAAGCTGGTAATTTGGTCCTAGTATCCAAAAAAACTACTCATTATTTCTCACTAAGTGAGGCCGAGTATGCTTTGGAAGGGAATTTTCTGTAGCAATGAACATACTGCTGACATTAGTCACGTAAAAACATTTTTTGAAAACTAAGATTCTTTCTTCCAATCAAGATCCACTCACGTACCTAATAACAGTTCTCTTCTCCTGATGGCAAATCTTCTCATCATCTGTGAAGAGAATGGTATGATACGGGACCACTGGATCACAGGTTGGCAGGATGCCCGACACTACATGGTTCACCATATCCAGAATCCCATTGTAGACAAGCAAGTCATCCACCAGAAGCTAAAGAGATTCAAGAAACAAACAAAACATCTAAAAATTAGGCATTGCTTTCAGCAGTTGTTTCTCTCAATTAACTAGAAATCATTTTGCCCAATTTGTTTCATAAGTCTGGCCATTAGTCTAACTTTTCTTCCTTATAACTTCCATTTCTTTCTATTGGCTGCTGGGGTTTGATTATTCTTTTTTCCAAGCTTTTGTCTTCTCGCCGATGCTTCTAATGCAGCTTTCAAGGAGGTAATTAAAAATGTATTTCGTGTTTTACATAATTGCCATTCTATTAACTGGAGTGAATCACTCTTAAATCTAGGAATTAATGAATCTCACCTCACTTCAGCTGTCTAAAACTGGGGTTTGGAGTTTAAATGAGTCTTCCAGGCCTGCTCTATAGTCACTGGAGAAAGGAAAGCATTATCCTATCTTAAGACAATTATCTAAGAAAAATAATCAGGTAAAGTCTTCTTTCCCTGGACAAGAAAGGGAGGACAGATGACTGGCACAGATTAGTCATTTTAATACTAAATGCAAAGCTAAGTGAGATGAATCCCATCCTTTGAGATTATATGGAATCACACTCCAGTAAACTGTAAGAATAAGTACAGAAATCAAGCAAGCTGACTCACCAGAACATACAAAATGCACACAAAAATTACTTACACCAAATTCTTTCACACCTCTCTGAGGTGTTTTGGCATAATTCCATAACTTGATCATTGACACAGTAGTAGGTACATCAAAAATGACATATACCCTATTCACCTGTAAAAGAAAACTCATTTATATTTAACAGCACAAATTCCCCAAAGAAATGAAATTCTCATGCACGTTGCAACAGAACAGGTCTGTATTTAAAGAGATCTAGCTAGAGGACAGATAACTGATGCTAAGGATGTAAGTTCAGCTATCATGTCTGTTGATAATTCACAGATGCTGTCTCTAACCCAGAGCTGTCCTCTCAAATGTACGTGTAACTCATCAGAAGACGACATCTACACCTGAGCTTGTCATCCTGGACTGCTAGTCAAGAGACACTTTTAATGAGTATTTCATCAACCAAATAGAGACACGTGCTTCAGGATAAGACAAGCTGGTGTTCTGTTCCGTCCCATTCCATTCCGATCAAATACAAATGGAATCCACCTTTCCATTGCAAGGCTAAAATTTCTTCTGTATCCCGACTTTGAAAGCTCTCGCGGAAATTTTGCAAGTTTTGTGTAAGGTGCACTAATAGGACTATAAAGAAAATTCTCCAGCTGCTTGCTAAACGGTTATTGCTTGAGTACTGTTCATTTTACTTTCAGTGACATTAATGTCAAGATGTTAAGACCAAAGATTAGGCTGTAGGTAACCAATCTTGCCTGTTACAGTTAATGCTATCTCTATTCCTTTTATGAGCTACTATATCAACTTTGGGCCAAAATATCTTAAGCTTCAGCTCTAACATCCTCTGAAGTTTTAATCCTTTGATGCACTGGAGAAGATATTGTTAGTTGTATTAAATCATTATGGGGTTTTTTTACTGAGCAAAGAAAGGTAGATGTGATCGATAGAAATGTTTATATCTGTGATTTTGCAGAAGACAATTTGGGCATAGTCTCCAATAGCAATTAGTCTTACAGCAAATGGTAAATTTGATGGAAAATACATCCAAACAAATAAAATGACAATCAGTAAAAAGGGAACAAAGAATTTAAATTGTACTTACATTAGTAATAAATATGCAAGAGACA
This sequence comes from Charadrius vociferus, assembly GCF_000708025.1. Taxonomy (NCBI): domain Eukaryota; kingdom Metazoa; phylum Chordata; class Aves; order Charadriiformes; family Charadriidae; genus Charadrius; species Charadrius vociferus. The sequence goes on from NW_009647739.1 coordinate 930,097, forward strand.
AAAAGTCTTTTGGAATTAGAAAGGAAGAGATATTTTGAAAGGAAAAGAAAGGCTTTAATATAAAATTTCCTTAAAGCTTTCGAATCTGTCAATATAGCAAAGAGTTAAATCAGCTTTCCAGGCAAGCGGCAAGTTTCAAAGCAGCCTAGCAATGAGGATTTAAGTATAGAGAAGCTTTGGTTCAGCATCCCAACTACAGAGGATGGTCATGAATAGGCTGACTGCTTAATCCCGTTGCACTTCCTGGCTGTACAACCATGCCATGGAAGATGGAAGAGAGAAAAGTACTATGTGGATCTTGAAAAGGTATAATTTGCTACAGTTTAAGGACAGAAAGCACCATTAAATTGATTACTCTTCCCTCCTGCACATCACACTTTATCAATTTACCCTTTTAATACCAATATCTTATGTTCTTCTACAGTACTTTGGTGTCAGACATAACACCACGAAACAGTGTTTGCATCTGTGTTAGAACTCCAGATACTGTTATTTTCCTTTTGGCAAAATGAAGCAGCCTCTGCAAGCATGTCTTTTACAAGGACATGAGCAAATTCAGATGGTTGTCAAATCACTCGTTCATGATGTTATAATGGGTATCTGAGCATCCCACCAAATTAATTACCAGGATTCAAGATGTGGGATCTACACAGTAGGAGCGTCAAGCATTACACAGACCTTCCACTTCCCTAAGAAATGCAAGTGGTCAGTACTCCCAAGTATACTTAAAAGCTTTATCTTAATTATACCCACTGCTTTACAGTATACAATGATATATGAAGTATTTTCAAAATTGACTTAATTCTTTGCCTTTAATATTCTAATTAGTTACTGTAACATATGGAGCAAGACTTTTTCCAACACAGTAAGCTACAAGATATCGCATGTCAGGTTTACAGTTTGTTACTTTTGAAATCCACCTTCTTCTAAGAAATAAATACATTTTAATTATGTCCATAACGGGCCCATAAAAAAATGTCCTCTCCCAAAACAAAGTCAGGACTCATCTAAGTTTATCTACGTTTCCTGTCTAGATACTCGATACCCCATAATTTAAACATGGGGCTTCTAGAAGGGCTGGATCACTTGGGGCCTTAGGACATGAAATACTAAGTCTGTCATCTCTAATTTATGAATTTGAATTCAACACGAATAATGAGATTAAAAAATTCTCACTGCTGGAGCAACATTCATTGCTTTTTGTAAAAATGAATTTAAGATCCCAGTCGGCTCCCATTTGAGAGGTGTTTATTGCACAAAACACACGTATTAAATTCCTTTGTCAGTATCCTTATCATAGTAACTGAAAAAAACTTCTACGCTAGCCTTGGAAATCCTTCTGCTGTTGCACCATGGAGACAGAAGATTACAAACCTGGGAAATCTATGCTGCTGCGATCTGTGCAGTGACGAGCAAATGGAATAAAAAGAACTCCTTCTAAAAGGCAGTGATTTAGCATCATTTACTAATATCAAAGTTACCTTAAAATTATGTATGCTTCCAGCTACATCTATGCACATCACTAAAATGGAATGAAAAGGGAAAATGTACCAAACCAGGAAGAACTGGTGCAAGCCACATATGTCTGCCATCGGTTGTGTCATTTACTCTGTCAATGAGTTTGTCTGGAGTTCGGATGTCTCCAGATACATCTTCTAAAATGTTGACACTATCTGGAAAAGCAGCAATATCTGAAAAAAAACTTTAAGCGTAAATAACCAAAGAAGACATTTCAGAAACACTGTATTTAAAAGTTCACGCTTGCTCTCCCAGAGCAAGAGTGTACCACTCATGGGATCCACTACAGTAGTAAAACTTAAAAATACTCCAAGTACTTCATATAGGTAGCTGAGGAATTTGGGAGTACATTTTTAAAAGCAGGACAACCCTTACAGATTCTGGCATTCAAAATTATTTTTTAAATAGGAACAAATTAACTAGCTGCATTTAATTTATTTTCAAATATTTATTTATGACTTCATTGATAAAGTTCCCTTAACAGGAACAGGCACTTCCCAGCTTTTTTTGTGACAAAGCCACATGTTTTTAGCACAAACTTGTGAAAAGTCCTCATATGAAACAGATCTCAAGAAAAGTATCCTTGCAGGAGGTAGTCATCAGTCAGACCAGGTTTTGCTTGAGTTCCTCAAGGTTTGTGATAAAAATCAGTAACTGTCTAAGAAGGCCTTCTTTCAGTTCTTTGAGATGGAAAGATTAAACCTTCTACTGAACAGGCTTTCTAGGTAACCAGATTTTCTGTGAGAGAACGTTTACGTTAAAACCATATGTATGTTAAAGACATACAAAGAAATTTGGATGGATGGCACTGTCTTCAGAACTATAAATCCCTAGCAATCCAGTTGGAGGGACACTAAATTCCCCTTGTCGTGCTCTCTAAAAGGCCCGAGTCTGTAAGTATTTATAAAGAATTTAAGGAATAACACAGCAATGCCTCAACCGTTTAAGAAAACCTTGCTCCAGACTCAGTATTGAATTATCACATTTAGTACTGCACTAAGACAAATGTGCTCTTTTGGGGATCCTGATATACCCAAAGCAGCACTACTGCACAGGCAGGATCAGGTGATCACTCAAAATGAGCTTAGGCATCTTTACCTGGCATTGCACTGTACTGTAAAGACATGCCACTTAAAAGCTAAGTTAAAGTTTCCCTGTTCTTAAAAACAATCTGTTATCACTTTTCAATTTCAAAATGCTTCTTCTGCGTTACTGATGTTTCAAGTTCATCATGCATCACACATGATACAAATAAAAATAGCTCTCAGGAAAGAGCCTTTATTACCTTTTTCATTGTATCCTCTATTTATTAGGCAACGAGGATCCTTAGAGGCATACAATTCATGCAGCTACCATGCTTTTAATCTAGTTGGCTAAGAAACCCCATTTCTTCCACGTGCCTGAACTACATGAATTATACGTTGGGGTATGAAGCTTTCAGCTCTTAAGAGACTTCAGCTGATACACTGAGCACTGAGGTGTAACCCTGATGACCATGAATCTTTCAAACACGTCCTTCATTCCCTCTGTTGGTTACCCAGGGAACATTGAATCAAATTCAGTCTCAGCCCTTATCTTCTCGACTGGATCGGGTGTCTAGAATAGCCTAAGGCTCCAGAACAAGATTTATGAAAAATTTCTTTCCTGTGGCACAATGAAAGATTCCATAACAAAGTACTGAGCTCAACCTTTTCTTATGAATTTATAGCTCATCAAACTTTCTGGTCCTTTCATGCTATAGAGGAAATAAATGTTGATAGCAAAAAATATCATATCCTTCTTAAGCCTTCCCTTCTCTAACCTTGTCCTGCTTTGCTGGTGCATCCCATTCAGAGAAGAAATGTTCGGAAAGCATACAGAATACATTAAAACATATGGAAACAAGTATCACCATGCAAATATAGAGAAATACAAGCAGTGTAACCGCATGGGATAAACCGGCAATTTGGAAGAAGTAGCAAGTGATGCCATGTGATAATTTGCCAGGGAGCAAACTGTGCATCTGGAAGGGATAGAGGCGCTTGGTCAGCAGAAGGATACTGTTCTCAGTTAGTAAGATTTGGTCTCCGTGTTCATTAAACAACTCAAGTCCATTCAAACCAATGTAGTATGGATCACCCCAACTTGTCAGAAGCTGAAACTGGAAAACAACTAAAAAGCAAAAAGGAATTAAGGAAAATTTTGATACTGATACTTTGTCCTGACTATTTAATTTGCAGTTTCAAAAATTATTGTGCAGTCCACATCTCGATGACAGACACTCTTATTTGCAGTTTAGGAGAGTGAAAAAAGATCTGGTTTTCCCTTCTGACTTCACTATGTCTTAAACCTCTCTGAATAAACTATTTTATTCTAAGACAAGCAGTCTGCATTTTCTATGACTGATAATACACACAAATGAACATCTGCAGGTAGCACAACTAGGTAAAAGTCTATCTATACATATGTTTACATGTATACATGTTCACATATATATGTACGTTCACATACGTTCTTCCATCAGATGAAGAACTACAGAATTTTTTTACTGTGTGTCTTACCTTCTTGTACACTGCAACTTATTAACACCACAGCTCCTGTTTGGAGCCTTTACTGTCTTCTTGTGTTTCTTGAATATGCCTTTGCCTGGTTGTGAATTATACGGGTGGTAACCAGTCAGCAAACATGCCCCTAAACTGAATGGCAGAAAACGTAATGATGGAGTCTGTGCTGTCCATTTCCCTAATGGAGCACTCGTGTGTATCTCTTTGCTCTACCCAGACGTTGATTTTCGTGAAACCAGCAGAAATTAGTATTGCTGAGAGCTCATTGTCTCCAAACTTGGTTAGAATAGCCTAATTGAATTAAAAGGCCTGTCAAATAGATGGATGGCATGACAGTAAGTATTATCACAAAAGGCTGTGCTTATCTAGGAAAACTTAAGCTTAAAAAGCCAACAACATTAAGAAAAATGGCAAAGATATTACACAGTTCTGGTCAGCCTTAATAAAGATATGAGACAAACATTCAAAGATATGCAAAAATACAAAGACTACTTCCAAGTTTGATAGGCCGGTTGGATACTGCGCTAACAGACCTCTAGCTCCAGCGTGGATGGATTATAAAAGGCAGGAGAAAAACTTTTCAGAGTATCTGACAACTGGTCACACATTCATAAATTATGTTCCATTTATTTATTCTTAATTCATACTTAATGGAAGCCTTTCTCATATTCTTGGTATCTTGTTAATTTCTTGAAGCACCAGAAATTGTTGGATTCAAAAAGCTCAGGACTTATAACCGTAGTATATAACGCTAAGATATTCTATATGACAAGTAAGAAAATGACAGAGAAGGATACAACCACATGGCATTAACGGTGCTTCGTAGTCCATACTAGCTTGTTCCATTCTCTTTGAACCAGTCCTGCCAAAAAACCCAAGACAAAACAGCTTCTTCAGGTACCTTTGGCTCATTCAGAAAAGAACAAAATCAAAGAACTAAGCCTCCACAAACACCACCACCCAACCCCTCCACCTGTGATTATGGACTAGACTATCCTCTCATCTCAATAAAACCTGTTTGACAGAATATAATTAAAACCCAATGAAACGTTTTGCTCTCATTGCTTCATATTTTCATCCAGGTGCCTCATACAATTGGCTTCAACAGAGAATATGAAAAGGATGCTAAACAGTTAAGAGAAACTGTGTGGTTCAGATAGCAAAAACATCTTACTTTACCTCCTTTGTGCTTTATTACTCAGCTGAGGCTGCAGATAGTCCAGAAAGATAATTTCTTGGGCAAAGTCAAAATGGCAGTTGCCTGGTCCCTTGCGGATAAGGAAGCCCTCTGGCGGGGAGATGCTGTGACCATCCAGCAACACATGGACTACCTTAGCCTTGTTTAAAATAACATAAGGTAAGATTACATGACACGACACTACATTACATAAAATAAAATAGATCCAAAACAATTGCATTCACTTCAGAGGTTGAAACAATTTCAATAATTTTTTGTATTTTTTCATTCCTCTATAGTATGACACTCTTCGGCAAAAGAAAGCCTAAACCCACAGATACCAGTTGCAACCCGTAGTGTACAATTCAGAGCATCATAGCTGACATTGATGGGGACGGGAGAGGTGAGGATTTGGGGGGGAAAAAAAAAAGAAGTATTGAAGAGATCCTTCAATTACTGCATCTCACTAGATCTCAGCAAACTGAAGCTTCCTTTCTTCACTGAAAGGGTTGTCGAGCACTGGAACAGGCTGCCCAGGGAAGTGGCTGAGTCACCATCCCTGGAGATATTTAAAAGATGCAGTGTAGAAGTGGCGCTGAGGGATATGGTTTAGTGGTGGACTTGGCAGTGTCAGGTGCACAGTTGCACACGATGATCTTAAAGGTTTTTTCCAACCTAAATGATTCTATGATTCCTGAGCCTGCAGCAATACATACACATACCGACAGAATGGAGAGACTCGGCTTTCACGTCAGCGTATGTCGCAAAGGTGATTTGAGGAGACAGTTAGAGTCATCATGCACCCGAATGCACTGCTAGATCAGGCCCAACTGCTCAGCCCCGGCTGAAGCTACCCTTTAAGAAATCACATAGCCTGGTGCTCTCTCGAGAGCAGACTCTTTCGTGCCTGTTGCATTTATAGAGAGCCTGTATTTCACCAGTTTTATTTATCTTTGTGGCTGGAGGCACTTGGACTTTTCCAGGATCACACCAACCCATATACCAAGCAGCACTGTATGTAACCTAAGGGCATATGAATAAAGAAGAGGCACCTGTATCGGGCAGAAATAATTGAGCCTTGTCCACATCCCAGATGCATGCACGTTGTACACAATCGCTGAAGATTAAACTAAATAATTCAGGCATACTTATTCAGATGATGCAGGAGTCCTGGCCCCTTCACCCTCCCCCAGTAGCACCATCTGGTGTTGTGCGCATGATCCCAGTCACATAACAATCCAATCATGCAGCAACAATTATCCCCGCTTCTTGCCCCGAAATATGTTAAATATAACTTAATGTTAATCACAAGCAGCATTTATTGCACCGAGTCTTTCACTAACTACTGGTTAAGAAGGAATAATACCTGTAAAACATAACAAGATGGCCTTATAACTGGCACTATGATTAAAGCTTGCTGATTAATGGACTGAACCAAAATAGATTCATTACCTAGCAAAAGACAATTTAGTCTAAAGGTAATGGGAGTCAGTTTTCTAATTTTTGGATTTTATACTTACTGATGTATATACAATAATTTGAGGTTAACTTAGTTTTGTATGCAAATACTTAATTTTCATTATTAGGATTTCTATTAAAATATACATGCAGGATTTACAGTTAAAATTCCCCTTTCGGGTGTCTATCTGAGAAGAACTTAAAAACATTCAGAGTTTTCTGCAAAGCCTGTATATATGTATTATCAGTGACCTGATATTCGTAACAGTTCTCGTATTTGTAAACGATTTTTTATTCAATCAGAATTTTAGTAAGTTACACATGCAATATCCCAAAAGCAAGTAATTTTCAGGAAGATATTTTTTTTTTGTACGCAAATATTTCTTGATTTGAAAATCTCGGGTGTTGTACTAGACTGGAGGAGGTGCTCAGTTCATTTCCCAACAGCAGGAAAATTAATTAGGCGGGAATATTTGTATGAGTGCCAAGTATGGAGAAAGAACTATGTCCGGTTTCATCTTTAATACGCTTGGGAGCAAAGAAAGGAAATATCCTTTTCATATCAGCAACTCTTCTGCATACCCCTTTCCAGCTGAATCAGTCTGCCAGGCTAAGGAGAGGAAGTGAAAACCCACTGAAATACACTTTAGTTTAGGAAACACATATTGAATGGGAAGTCTGGAGACTGAGAGATGAAATCTTACCTATTATACCACAGCTGCTTATATTTATGTGCCCTTTACAGCCCTCATTTCTAAGTAATTTTCATCATCTGAGAAGGCACTCAACCATCACACATAGCATTTTACAAATCGCATAACAAAGCTTTCACAAGGTAATTTTTCTTAGAGCTGGAAATAGCACACAAGCCTTCACTTTGACATTTCATTGCCATTACCCTCTCATATGAAAGCTGTGAATAGAATCCACCAGTCTACAGCTGCCTAGCAAATCATTACATCTCATACCCGGGGACTGTTTCTTCGAAGGAACAGCAATACTTCAGGAGACAGATGTTGCGATGCCCTGGGTTTACAGTCTAAAGCCTCTTTACTGTGACCCAGCAGATACCCTGCATCTTCAGTTTTCCAAATAATTTATTTCATCCTTTTACAGGACTGCAGGCGTGAACTCCTCATTTAAATCGTACCCACTAACTGTTATGGGACTTACAGGTGTGCCACCTGCATGCATACTTTATCAGACTCGCCTCTTTTTTCTACCTAGCAAAATAAACTGTGAAAATATACCTTCCCTTCTTTCTTGGTTTGGCCTTCAAAGTCCAAATTCCATTTTAGAGATCTCGCTATTTCTTTCCTTCCTTTAATAACTGAGACATATATACAAGGAGTTGATTTGGTATGAATATTCATGTTCAAACTTTTCTCCCCTGCTCTGCCTTGGAGAAGCTCGGGCTGCTTACAACGGTAGTGAAAAACACTCATCACCATGTCATATTGTATTTTGTACATAGAATCATAGAAAGATTTAGGTTGTCTCCAATAACAGCTCCTTCTCAGAGCAAAGCAGCTTGCAAAGCAAAATCAAGTTGCTCTGGGCCTTGTCAAATTTAGTTTTGAAAGTCTCCCATCACTGCATACTGTCCCAGAGCACTCTCACAGGGAAGAGTCCTTTCCTTACGCGGAAGTGTATCAATAAAAACCCCTAGTTGTTATACAGGGGTTGTGTTTAGGTGGTAAGCTCAACATGCTCCTGAACCCTCTCGTGTGTCAAACATGTTGGGTTAATGCAATATATTACAAAATCGGATGCCATATATTAAAATCTCTAGACCAACTGTCGCTTAAATGAAAGATCTCGCGCTCTGCCCCCCTGGGAGTCTTTGGCACACAACTGATATTAAAAGATGACAGGGCTCTGTTGTGGACAGGGAACACCTCCTATTTATGCAGTGTTCATGTTAAAGCAATTCCTGGAAGGTAAATTTACACAGAGAAGCAGTTCTGCAAGTTTCACCACTATCTTGCCCAGTCCTATGAAGGATCCATGCCTCCAACTTCAATTTCAGATTTTTTTTTCCAGAACTTTGCTGATCCTTTTTGTCCCATCTCTCTCTAGTTTAATACATACCAACATGTTTCTTGTTATCTACTGACTGAGTTTGAACATCAAGAATGCAACAGCTGTATGTGAAAGAGAAGATCTGGAAACAAATGGATTCATAAATTTTCTGTGCAGTGAACAGCTACTGCTTCTTCATTATCACTACAAGTGCATGTACAGCTTCTGAGAGAAAACAGGGAAACGAGGGACAGCCAAACTCAGAGTGCCAGCAAGACCTAACATGATCTCCAACAGGTGTCGATTGCCAGGCAATTCCAAGAATTCAGTATGAAAAAAAATATAACTATCTGGAAAAAGAAGAGAGGAGGTATGTTATACAATTTTAGCTAAACTACTGTAGCCAAACTGAAGATGTCAACTTTCCCTGATAAATGTTACAGTTCTAGAGACTCTTCTTGTTTCTTGGAAAAGGTAGTATTGATTGACTGGCCTTCCGTAACTTACCTAAACAGAATTTCAGTAGGAGAAGTGTCCTTGTTCTATCATTCCTTGTGTTTCAGGAAACAAAGAACCATTTGGTAGGCCTACATACTGAGAGGATACCACTTCAGAATCATATATCTTGAAAATAATATGTGCTATTGTATGTGTCTCTTAGAAAAATCAGCTGTGAAGATTTCTTTAAAACATTTCTGGCTTTTTTTCAATATTTGCTGTTTGTGGAGACAGAAATGCATTATACCTGCCACAAAATTCAGACTCAGACAATCTAGAAAGATTTATGGTGTTCCATTTAGGCAGCTATATTCATTCATCACAGCACCAATTTTCCAATGCACTGCTGTATATTTTTGCTGGCAGTGCTCCTTTTCTTTTACTTACCCCTCTATAGGTATCCTCCGGAGATTTATTATAGTTCCAGAAGCGAAGCCCTGCAATACTTTCAATTTTATCAAAATGGATTGTGAGCAGATGATCTTCTCCAAAAGAGAAGGGAATAAGCCACATATGGTCATCCTCTACTGTGATATTAGTCCCATCTATTAACCTAGAAAGAGAAAAATCCATTAGCTGCAAAAAAGGGAAAGCTTGCTTTTCTCAGGAAAATCAGGTACTTTACTAGGTGTTAATTTTTTTTCTGTATGCCACTTCCAGCTTCCAGGGCTTACTGTGCCCATGTGCATGCAATTAAAAAGCACAGTAAACCTCAAAAATGATACACAATTGTTCAATTAAAGACAGCAGGGGGAGAAAAAAAAACCACAGTATTTCCTTTAGTTGGGTAAAACTGAAGGAGGTACCTAAGAAGAAAGCCAGAAAAATCCTTAGGTTTTCCCTGTGTGAACAGGGGCCAGCACAGGAAAGCTGAACTACCCTTTGTACCAAAATGGCCAAAGGCAAAACTCTAAGGCCCAGACACGTTATAACTTATTAATATAGTGCCATGCCTAAACTAGCGTATCTGGCACTCGGCAGCGTGTTACTATGCCAACGCAACTATACTGAATCCGACAAGGAGCTGGATGGCAGCTGGATAACCCAGAGAAGAAGCAGAGTTTGTTCACATCCTTCTTCATGCAGTCAGGCACATTCCTCCTTTTTCATAAAGCTTTCTACCAGCACGACAAAGTCTTTTCATCAGAGCACAGACTTGAGGCTGACTAGATAAAGAGAATTCCATTATTTCCTCATCCTGACTTTATATTCTTCTACCACAAACTACAGCATACAAAATGGAGTAGAGAAGAATATGAACTAATTGTCCACTATAATTACTTTGGTACACTGCCCTCTGTACTTACTATTTATTTAAAAGTTTAATGGAAGAATGAGTGCCAGACTTGGCAGTTCCTTAAAGAAAAAGATTTGAATAATGACTGTTTCACAGAGGAACCGATTAGGTAGCCCATGACAGAAGATATAATCCTTGATTTGGTCCTGAATAATACACAGGACCTATTCCAAATGCTACAGTTGAAGAGCACTGTAGTGTACTCAAATACAACATGAAATATCAAAAGCCAAAAAAAGCCCCTATTTCTTGTGCCCAAGAAGGTTCTTAAGCAAAAATTATGAAGTACATCAAAAAAGAAAGGAGCAACAAAATAAAATCATGACACGCAGCAGCGAGAATACTTAGGGATATCATACTGGAAGCACAGAACAAATGTATTGTGCTTACTAAGAAAGATGTTAGAAAGAGGGAGAACTTGAAAAATCAAAGCCAGCCTGGCTCAGTGGCAGGATAAAGAAAGTTATTACAAGCCATCTTTCAACAAAATTCATGATCGAAAAACCCTAAATTGATAGGATCATAAACTCTGAAAGACTAAATGTGGATGCACAGGCCAAAAAGAGTATGAAGACTAGCAAGGAAAAGGTACCATAAATAAAATTCCTCAGATATATCAGGAGCAGAAAGCCTGCCAGAAATTCTGTAGGATCAACAGATGACTAGGCTGTAAAAGGAGCATTCAGAGAAGATAAGACACCAACAGAAAGGCTAAATGAACTCTTTGTGTCTGGGTCATCATGGCGGATCATGGAGAGACTCCACAACCAGAATCTCTTCATCACAGGGGAACTCATGGGAAGATATCTTAGATCTTGATGCCTACAGAAGAGATTTTCATACAACTAGGCAGAAGAACTGAGGAATTATATATAAGCAAGCTTGACAAGTGTATTAGTCAGATTAGCAGAAATTACAAAGAACAGAGTTAGCGTACATACAGATGAACACAAGATTCTAAAGGAAGTCTCAACAAAGACTTTGAAAAGAGAAGTCCTAATTCATAAACCTATTCACAGACAATAAACATGCCAGAGAACAGGATTACAACTGAAGATACCCTTTAAAATGGACATATGACTCAGAAACAACACGATGCAGCTTCAATAACAACCAAATGCTAAGTCCTCTCCAGACCTACAGGCTACGATTTCTACGCTGGTACCATTTAGGACATACAAGTTAATTTGAGGAAGCATACTTGTCAGTAAGTAAAACTTCATCAGAATGACAAAAAAAAGCTGCAGAATTACCAAAAGAATGCCACCTATTTGGCAATTCCCTAATACATTCTCCCCCTCTGCTAACTTGAAAATTTTCGTTGAAATTATCCAGAAATCCTGCATGAATATCACTGCATATGCATAGACAGATGCTACCGAACTCCCACATTTCTGCCTGGAAAGTCCTTAGCATATTATCATCTCCTAACTCAAACAGCATCTTTTGGAAACACCTCATTCATGTTTCTACAACAAGCTGTTCCTGGGTAGCGTGTGAAATCCAAGAATGAGCAGTGATGGTACGAAAATCATGTTGGCATTAACATGTGTGAACATAATAAAGGTTTATATAATTCTGTCACTTTATAAAGTCTGATGTAAAATGAATCTAAAATTGGTGAACTCCAAAACTGTTGGTGGAAACAACAGGCACAAAGGCAAAAAAAAAAAAAAAAAAAAGAGCCCTGCAGAAAATGCTTGGACAATCCAGTTCTTTTGCTACTTACTTTTCTAAAGTTCTGGAATCTCCTGTATACTCTGGAAGATCATTTAAATCTTGGGGTGAAGCAGAAATCTGTTCTGTACTTAGTTTTAATGCGTGACCATCCTTTCCTATCACTTCAAGTCCTGTCAGTCCGAGGTAATGAGAGTCTCCCCACGTCACGGTGAAATTCAGTTGCAGGCCTGTATAAAAGAATACACATACATCCATATCCATACTTACTAGTTTGAAGGAAGGAGCCAATATATGCATGCATGCAAGCCCCAGCAATCAGCAGAATGTGTATTTGGTTTAGGTTAAATAACTTTATATGCTGTATTCAGCTACTTCCTGGTCTGCATGCCTACCTCCACAGAACAGCAGCGTATCTTCTGCAAATCTGTGTTAGACCCCTTCAGTGGGCTACCACCATCCTCTTCACTTGCAACTGTACAACCCCTGACCAAGCACGTTATCAAGTGTCTCGTTACATAGACTGTAAACGGACAGTAATTCAACGATTCCGGTAAGCAGTTACATGACAGATTTTGTGATGACGCAGAGACAGAGAAGACCTATTAGTCTCAAGTCTATCTATCATCTCTTGCCAGCTAAATGACTATACAGACTCGTATAAATCCATAAATTGTTAGAGAACACCAACTTATAGTTAAACCAAAACCCAAATTTGCTTTACTAATGTGTTTAAGTTACTATCTTCATGTCAGAACTGGACACACGGAAGTATTTTAATGGGACAGCATTAGTGAAAAGCAGCAATGTTGATTAGTCTGCATCTCTGGAAAATAAATAGGAAAGAAAAGCTGGGCAGACAACAGATTGTACATGTATCTTCAGATCCACCTGTTTCCTGCCTTACTGAAAAAATATAAACAGCATATACAGATATAACAGGTAATATTCCAATCTGATCAGGTTCCATAAAAATCCATCACTGTAAATTAAAAATATTTTTCATTTCACACATTACAGAAGCCCAGGAATGATCAGGCTGAATAATGTCTTAAGAAGCACCAGTAGTCAAGATGCCCTGTAAAACAAACAAGCATTGAAGCTATTAAGCTATCCAGTCCAATTACCTATAAATAGCCGTAGCAATTTACACGAGACTAAGTCTTGATATACACATAAATTCACTTGGGTGAAAGATCTCTTTAGCATGTGCAAGGACACTAAGAAATAAATAGTTTTATTAGCTGACAAGTTTGGAGATATGGCTATATTGATATTAGATGCTATTCCCAAGGCCATTGCTAAGACTAAACTTGCTTAGTGCATAAGCACGCTAGAGTTCTCAGGCAAAACCACAGTATATTTTCAAACAAAAGGGAAAATATAGGGTAAAGCAGCTATCCACACAATGTTTAATATTCACATCAGCATGCCAATGCTTTCATAGAGTCTCAGAGTGCTGTAGGGTAGACGGGGACCTCTGGAGGTCTCTAGTCCAACTCCAAGCTCAGAGCATGTCCATTAGATCAGGTCTATCAGGAGCTTATCCAGTGGAATTTTGAATGTCTCCAAGGCTGGTAGATTTTAAAACCTCTCTCGACCTCTATTCCAGTGTTTGACAGCCCTCAGGGTGAAAAAGATTTCCTAATATCTACTTGGAAATTCTTGTCTTCTACCTTGTTGTTTCTGCTGCCACTCAACCCAACCCTATGCATGTCCCCGAGAACAGCCTGGATCTGTCCTCTCTATGCCCTCCCGACAGCTATAGAGAGCAGAAGATCTTCCCTTCTTCTTCTCTTCTCCAGGATGAACATAGCAACCCAGATCTCCCATGCTTTTCTTGCATGTCAGGTACTCCAGCTGTCTGACCATTTTGGTCACCCTCCTCCACTGGACTCACATCAGGGTATCAATTTTCTTCTTGTCCTAGGGAGCTCCTTACTTTACACCGTACTCCAAATACGGTCTCACAAGTGTCAAATACAGGGAAAAAATACCCTTCCTTGCCATGGAACATGGCCTCCCTTAAATGCAATTAGCTTTCTCCAGCTCTTTCCGCGCAAGAACTCATGGGAATGAGGACATCTTTGTCTGGCAGAGATAAGTTAGCCCATCAGCTGGTTAACAGTATCTTGTCAGTGTGACAGACTGCATCTGCTGAGCTCTGAACAACACCCTCACTGTATTTTTCACCCACTTTGCAAAATGGGAGGAGGGAAAGGCATCTTCAGTTCACAGATATGAACTGACAGTAGACATGCTCATAAAGTTCATAGATGTAGATATAGTTCATAGGTCACAGATGACAGATTGTAGGTATAGTTCACAGATACGTGGCTGAATAAGCCACAGCATTGCGTGGATTTTCAGAAAGCACAGCACAGGTTGCTAAAGACTTTATGCCAGGCGCAAGAATCCAACTTCCCTTGTGCTGGTCAAAGGAACAGGAGCTGATACTGAAACTTCTGGGCCATCCAGAAGCTCTCTGGAAAATAATTTAAAGGCCCACAGAGAGTTGGTTTTGTACATGATAAAGAAATCAGGGACTTTAAGTATGGATGTAACATTCTGCTCTGGCTTTACTTTAGGGTTTCAATTGTCAATCTGATTTGAGAAACTTAGTCTACATAAGTACCTGGGATTGGGAGAGAATTACTGGGTAATGGACACAGCTATTACAAATCCCATTCAGGGACTGGGAAAATGTCTAGTGTAATTTTTCTGAGATTAAAAGCCAACTGTTACAATACCATGTTCTAAATGCCATAGTAAACAAAGCTTCGGCCTTAAAAATTCAATTACTCTTCTTTATTCTAGACCTGACATCTGTCACAAAGTTCTGTACAGCTCTGACAAATCAGATCCTCCTTGAGAACACGTTAGGGGGAGGGTGTTTAGGCAAGAAGTAAATGCAAGAACTTACATTTTCCAGTAAATATTCCCGATTCCTTGGGTATACATTCAGAGAGAGGGTCTGGCTCTTGAACCTGAAAAGTAAACCAACAGTTGCAATGAACATGCTTATCATGTATACATTACAGACATATTATTTACTAAGTGGGGGTTTTTTGGTGTTTTTTTTTTGTCTATTTTGGTTTTTTGTTTGGTTCTTTTTGATGTCCAGCCTTTTGTACATTAATCTCCCCTTTGCCACACCACCCAGGTTGTCCTGCAAATAATGGAAAACATGCTCCAAAATGTAGATCATATGGGTCACTAGAAATTCAAGACTATAAGGGGGTTTTTTTTGTTAGTGCATAAACGAGTATTAAATGGGAGACTCCCTAATGTGCGCTACCTATTCTCAAAGAAGTTGAAATTCTGAAGTCAGTCTTCTTTACTTGCAGACTGCCATTAGCTAATGGTACTATGCTGTATTTGCAACGTAGCGCAAATATGTTGCAGACAAAAGAAGCGTGGGAGGAAGTTAAGACCTCAGAAAGTGCCACCACTATTTCTTCTCAAGAATCAAGGGGCAGAACAAACAAGCAAACTTGTCCAAAATCTTGCATTTGTTCTTTGACAACGCTAATTAATAATAGGCTGTGCTATTCAACATGGCAAACCAGAAAGTGAATGAGCAGATGATAAAATCTGCTGATCGTGCAAAAGGTTGAAGATAGATTTAATTTCATTGAGTAAGCATGATTATGTTTACTGTAGGTAAATGTAAAAATGCTACACCAGGAAAAAAATCCTAACTTTATAGATACAGTATTCGGCTCCAAACAAAATAATAGCAGATTAGAATGAAATCATGGCGTTATTATAAGTAGTTCTACAAAAACATCAGCTCAATCCTCATTTGTAGTCAAAAAGCCAAATAGGAAATTAGAAGTCCAGACATTCTCTATAGTTTCATTCATCATTACAAGTAGACTTCCTGTCATCCAGAATACATCAAGTAGACCTATATTGTGCCTTAAAAAAAAAAAAAATATATATATATATAAAAGGCTTGTCAACACTTTTCTCCTACTGTTATATTAGATCTCTGCAGCATAACCCCTGACATCCTGGATCTTATATGCGTATGTTCCCAGACTGCAATATACTTCACGTAGTGGCAAGTGTCCTTGTGATAATTAAGGAGGTGAAACTGAACACGAACTGTGCACTGAAATAAACACAAACAGATAACCTACAGAAGGACGAAAAAACCCTCCTATTGGGCGTACCTTTCTCACAAAACAGTGACTCTATCTTTGTTGTCTGATGCTTTTTCCCCAGAACAAATTTAAAAGACCGGCCCGGGAATTGAAGTTTGCAGCTCTACTGAATATCAAAACCCACAGATGCAATAAAGCTACTGGTTTTATAGAATGCAGAATAATGCCCTCCCTTGCAGGCCGTAAACCACCCGTACCGAGCCACCTTATCACCTCTTCTCTCCCTCTGCCTCCTTCATTCCACTGGTGCCCACTACCTTTTCTTTCAGGTATGGTCTGATTTTCTACTATTTCAACTACTTCTACTTCTGAATGTTGTCCTACCTGTGTTCTTAGATCCTGCCTGTGTTCTTAGATCCTTATGGCTAGAATGAAATACCACCATAGTAGAGGAGTTACTGGAAAAGCAATACGAAGTAGAAAGTATTACCACACTCTATGCTTGCCCATACTGTAGAGCACCTTCCACATGAGGAATAATTAAAAGAGAATAATTAAAGAATAATTAAAACTGTTCTGGAAAAGAGAGATTTAGAAGAGATTGCAACAGAGGGGCATAAATCTCGAGTGGCTTGAAGAAGGGAATGGGGAACACTGTTTAGTTTTTTCCAACACAAAAACTAGGGGACATTAAATGAACCTAGAGACAAAAAGAAAGAGGTTCTTTGAGCTATGCAAGTTAAGGCAGGAAACTCAGCACTAAGCACTGTACGTTGCAAAAGGGCACATGGGTTCAAACAGCTAGTGGATGAATTAACACCACAAAAATCCATGGCAGATAATAAACGCAAATGTTAAGTCAAAAGTCCTTGTGAGACAAATTTCAAAGGGCTGGATGAGTGTTTCAGATGAAACACCACTGCACGTTCGCTCTGTTCTTACATTCTCCCTGGGCATCCACTATCGGCCACAGTCAGAGTTGGGTCAAGTACACTAGTTACAGGTCAGACCTGCTATAAAAGTTGACATCTTAAGGATTACTGAATTCATGGGAAAGACAGACGACCGCGGGTAACACTGACAAGAAAGCAAGACACTTCTGTAAGAGCTTTTGAAAAGTTCTGACATCAGTGCAGTAAAACACTTTTTCATCCACTGAACACGCTACAGGAAAAAAGGGTGAATGATCAACAGGTGGAGACTGTTTAAACCCAATACTAGTCTGAATGACAAGGTTATGCTGGGGAAGACAAGTCATCTCGTAGATCTATTTCACTCTGATAGTGTAAGCACACATCTACAAAATCCTGATGGTAACAGCAAATACAGAACGACAGGGAGATCAATGGCTCAGTCACAATAGCTTTTGTTATTCCATTGCTGATACAGCATGTTTCAGAGTTAGAAAAGGAGTATGAAGAGCATCACAGCAGAACAGCAAAATAAAAGGCAAAGGCTCTGGGTGAGGGGACAGTCCAGGTCTAGGCTTCCGCAATGGACGAGGTCCTGGTGAATGCTCACAATAAACAAGTGATCAAGAAAACAAAGGTGAACTTCAGTTTGTGTTCATGAAATCCTGCACTGCAGAAGGTGTCTGAACAGTTTAAAATACCACAAACAAAGAGGGAACCAAAATTACTACTGGCAGTGTTAACTAGCACTGGTTAGAGTCACTGACTCATGAGAGATCTCAGTGAGATCAAATTCCAATGTCATGACATTTCATTTTGTCTTATAGGCCACCAAGAGAAGAGGACAAGACAGGACAGGAAAGCTCATTGGGAACCATATACCACCGGGAACACTTTAGCTGAACCAGCTGGAATGTGGATTAATTCAGCTTTGGATCTCCTCACAGACTTACAACTAAGAGTGTGTCCCCTAGAAAAAGATAGCCTCATTGAAGCAGCAGCAGGTGCTCACGAACATTCTATGAACGTAGAAGATTTAATGGGAATCAGGTCAAAGACTGCCCCACAACATCTTGAGCAGAAAATCTTGCAGGATCTTTGCTTAGACACTGGACTGTTGTGCTAAAATGGTATGAGGCAGGACTCCAGTGCTTGGAAACACAGCCTTCCTCCAAGTGGTAAAATACGTACTGTATGCAATAGTAAAGGGACATTCTTATGCTGCAAAACGCACACGGACCTGTGGAGATGCTAGTCAAAAAAGGAAAGAGGAAAAAATAAGGGGAGGGCTGAGAGGGGGAGATTCTTTTCACCTAAGATACTTAATTTGTGGAGGGAGAAACAAGCAAGAATGTATTCTGTGTGGGAAATACAGAAAAATCTTTGGTTTGGAGCGACAGGGAGCACAGCTACTCATTACATCAATAACTGTATGGTAAAAATCACCCACAGTGGCATAAACCTTCAGAAATGCCTAAATCAAGAAGAACGCCCTCTAATCTCTGTCCAAGTAAAGAAAAAAATAAACAACCCAGTATAGTCTTCCTTGTAGTCTTATTAATTAATCAGGGAAACCAAAATGTGGAGGACCTTTTGGGCTTAAAAAAATGGCATAATGGTGAAAAAAAAACCCAAAATAATCTTCAAAATAGACAGACAGCTGTATTAGTTCTTCTACAGAGCTTTACTCCATCATGGAAATCAGTGTCTACTACTTCCATGTCATGTTTCTGAAACACGTTTCTAGAGAGTTCGGAACAGAGGCCCCTACCTTTTGATCCTCTGTTCTTAACCCCGCTTGTGTAAAAGGTCTTTCATCTCCCTCTCTGTCAGCAGTTGTTGGCCTCTTTAGCTCCTCCTCGTATCCCAAGGAGCTGGCATTTTCCATTTCTCCATCATATGTCTCATCATAGCAGCATATAGCTTCAAGAATGTCATCATCCGTAGTGAACAATATAGTATCCCCGAAGTGCTCTGGAGCTGAAGGCAACATACAGAAATAAATGGAGAAACCACACAAAATATATAGAGCAATAAAAAATATTCTTGGTCCTTCTTTACATTAATTTGCAGTAGTGTTTAAAGATAATATATGGTAAATTGATACTGACTACTGATATAATTAGTATGATCATTCTCAAACTCATACTGCACAGCAGAAAAACCTAGAGAACTCAGTCATATTTCAAATACATATGAAAAAAAAAATGGGAAAAAAGCTTCTCTATCACCTTGTCCAAAATATCGTATCTGTGAAAACAAGTAAAATTCTGCAACTTTTAAATGTCTAGTGACTATTTCATGCTGTTGAAATATGGTCCTGTTGCCAAGACATCGTTAATAATAGAGATTAGCTCTATCTGCTACTAAAATTCACGGTATCATTGAAGAATGCATTAGTGGGTTTTGCATGATGTTATGAAATTAAAAGGACTAAATATTACACAAAGTGCCAGCTTGCTTTGAAGCGGAAAGTGACAGAAAACAAGCTAAATGTATTTGTTTGTATTGTACTGTTGTTTCCACAAAGAAAATAAGAAATGATGGCATACCTCCAGACAAAGTTCCTGAAGCTTTCGCAATTTCTCCTTTAAAGATGCATTGTTCATCTAACACCATTATAATGTCTTTCACACCTCTGAAAGAGTGCATGCGAGATTTATTATAATTCCAAATCCTAATCAGAGCTACTTGACAGGAATTCACAAAGTCAATAAAGATAAAGTGAGGTTTTCCAGGGGTAAATGGTGCTAGCCAGAGATGCATATCATCCTGCGTCCGATTTACCCCATCAATTAGGTTGGTTATTACTCTGGGATCGTTGCCATAAGCTGGTAATATATTTATATCAGGTGGTTCAGCTGTTATTTTTGAAATCTGAACAGGCTCTCCTTTAGAACTGAAAACTTCAATTCCATTCAGACCAACATAATGTCTGTCTCCCCATGTTGTTCGAATGTCGATCACTAAGTGCTGCCCGTAAGGTAAAACTGGAATTTTAAAATCATTTCCATCATGTGCCTCCACAGCATTTTCTTCTTCTTGCCGTTTTGGTAGTGTTTGTGCTCCCTCTTTTCTCATCTGCTGATATTCTCCAGGCCGGCTGATTTTCTGTTGATGGAGAAACTCATCGAAGATATCCCCTTGAAAATCCATGTTAGAAATTCGGCCACGATGGGAAAAATTAAACTTTACCAAGGAGTTCCACGACTCCTGCAGAGTATCTTCTTGTTCATTGTGCCGCTTTGATCTAGAGGTTGCTATGTCCTTGATAGAAAAGTCTTCATCTGAAAACAACATTACATCGGCATTTAATGCATAAACAGGACTGGAAGCAAACCACTACAACAAGGACTTTCCAGAATTATGCTGGTCATATTCGTGAAATTCTGTTACACTAGCACTTTTATATTGCCTCTCTATTATGAGGGCTACATGTCCTAATTTCCCTCCCCCATTTAGACATAACAAACCCAAACACTTTTAAATACTGAAGAGCAGAGCACATGCCAAGATACAAAAAGGCAACCAAGTTTGAGACTGCAAATTCTTGACTCAACACTTACAGAAATTGGGATTTTGCCCAGTGATACTTATTGTGTGGCTGTCACAATAGTTTAAATCATCCGCCTGCACTTCTGCAGAAGATCTTTCATACAGTCGGAAATGGCTGAACTGGTTAAGTTTCTAAAGCATTACAGAGAAAAGTGAGTGCTTCCTGTCAAAACCAGCCATGTGCATATAAAGCAAAAAAGTGATGAGAAAAGGAGGTTGCGCAGACGAGGAGGATGAGGTGAGCGCTGCATTCTATGCAGGTAACGTCCAAACATTTTTCTCACTTTTCAGCAAGTGTGAGATGTAGAAGGGGGACAGTGACTAAGTAACGGGAACGCAGTGGGGGCCACAAATGAGAGGGGCACAGTGGGAGCAAAGCATGCTCTCCTCGTGACTGCACTGAGGAGCTGCTTCATTTCCATCTCAAAACAATTAAGAGCAGATAATAACAAAGATTTTCAATAAAGTTGTCACTTATGTATTTTCTTCAAACAAATGAAGAAAAGCAAGCGGAGTACTAAACAATTACAGGCCCATGGGCTACATTTTACTTCTGTACAATGTCCTTGAGTGGATACTAAAACAAATGGTTATGAAGAATAAATGCCAATTGTTGTAAAATGCAAAATACCATCTTCCCAAAAGACCGCTCAAGACTAACTTGTAACTTTGGTTTTGGAAACACTGGGAAAGAGGCAATGTTCCTAATCTATCTATGGTCAGTAATCATTTACACTGGGGACAAGTGAGATAAAAATAAGGATTTTAAAGCAGATGGGAAGCTACCTGAAAGAGGAGGTCTTCCAGAATGAAAGGCTGGAGACCAACCTGGCCACTCCCCCCCACCCAAGGAATCAAAGGCATATATTTCAGAGAACATCAGTCATTTGTAAGTCACTTTCTTGTTCAAACCATTGTCTGTAAGGATACTCATGGGGTGGGTCATCCCAAACAGAACTTCCCAGAGCCTCACAATTCACCTGAAGAAGAGACTGTATATATATTTACCACCTTAACGTGTCAAAGCTTGAAAATTTCAGGATTCGCATATACAGAAGAGTATTTGACATCCATTGGCTTTCCTTGTTTTGGAGCGTTTTTCCTCTTTTTTTTAAGCTTTTTTTAATGTTAAGTACTTCAAGCAGCACAGAGATTACAACTCTGAAGCACTTCTACAGCAGTTGAATAGGAGTGATTTTCAATGGGAGGTGAACAGGTTTGTTAGCTGCATTACGGAGCGACAGCAGGAGAAGCGGAGCTCTGAAAGGAGAGCTGAGAATGGCTCAAAAGCGGAGCTCAATGGCTGAAGGCTTACAGGGTTTGGAATTTTTTTAGGATTGAAAATTTACTATTTTTATTGGAGCCATGTGAACAATAAACTCTGCATGTAGATAAAGATCCCAGTTGCAGATGTTACAGACGCATTCCCAGCCTGAGAGCATGCCTGAGAGGATTGTACAATGGATGCTATCCCAGAGTCCAGAAATAACGACACCTCAAACGCGCACTCCCCTGAAGGTTTAGGAGGGGTCTCTTGAATCACCAAGTCCCTTGTCCTGCTTCTGATGGCAAGACACACCCTACAATTCCTCCCAAAACCTTCACAAACTACATTTTGGGGCAGCACTAGCTTGAAAAAAACGCACCTTTCTTCTCCCTGTGTTACGTTAATCTCATTTTTACTCCCTGCAGTTATAAACAGCAATCATATTTCCATGCTGCAATCACACGTTTCATTTCCCAAATCATTCTAAAAGCTCTCTTCTGTATCTGTTCCACTTTGTAATCAGCCTTCCTGAAAATGGATGATCAGAACTGCAGTTTTCCAACTGACGTCTCACGAGTGCCTGTGTTAAAATATTAACATTTCCCTAACGAACAGAAATGCCTCCTTGGAGTGCATTGCTGTAATCACGCCTGCGCCACACTAGCATTTCATAGTTAATCTGTTATCAACTACTCAACCAAGATCCTTCTCTTCCTCAGTCATTTGCAATTGATGATTACTCAGCTTACAACTTAATTTTTTGTTATTAGTCCCCAAATGACCCTGCAAGCAGTACTACTGAATGGCATTCCATTGCTATTACTCCAGTCCTCAAGTTCATCTTTTTGTGCAGTTCTTCAATCTTCTTAACTCATAATATCCCAAATTATATGTTATTTGCAAATTTGATCAGCATACTTCCATCATTTCCTTTGCGCGTTAAACCAGTTATCGAAGAAAAATTGTATGTTTTTATAGCAACATTAACTTGAGCCAAGTATGCATGTACGTGCTACTTCTAATTACTGTTGTTCTCGTTATTCTTCATTTAGTGACCAAAGGCGTGCCGTGACATTGTTTACGAGGTTGTGTAGCCTCCCCTTTGTCACACACTGCTACTGGGAAACTGCAGCTCCCCCAGCCCCGTACCAATTAAAATTCACCACTCTTAGGGAAACGCTTAAAACTGTTTCCCTGTTGTTAATGCTCACTCAGCTCCACTTTGAAGATGGCTTTACCCTGCGCAGTACAGTACAGAGGGAACAAATGCGGCTCGATGGCATGCAATTTTCCCAAGGACAAACACATATTGGGAATTTTAAGCACCAGATGACAAAACCTGCTCTGAGCAAACCTAGACGACATTATAATTAGAACCATGATAACCCTCATCTTACAGCTTACATTAAAATTCCTAAATTGTTACCATTTTTGCAACTGAGGAGAAATTACTAAGGTGGGATTTATTTACAGTTTCCATAATGTTGACAAGTTCTTAATCTAACACAGATACTGTAAAATGTGTGAAACAGCAAACGGGCTGCAGTGAGTGGGTGGGTGAAGGGAAGATGGCAGTTATGCCAACTACTTCTGTACTTTTTTCTTCTTTGAGGTATAATTTCAGATATACTTATAAAATTGCTGTTTTCTCCACAGAGGGGCAGAGAAAGAAAATTTCAGACGTTCTAAGTTTAGAAAGAACCATTTGCCTCACCCATGTCTGAAAAAAAAAATCAGGCAGTACCTGCTGTAGAATTTGAACTGGAATTCCCGCATTTAGGCATATTTCCTGTCCCTTATGGCCATAACTTTAATGTAAACACCACACCCCAATAAAATATACAGCAAGCTACACTTTCATGTAAATTGTTCTGATGCTAAGTCAATCCCCAAATTTCAATTTGCATTTTTGTAACCTCTTCTTCCAATTCTCTGGGCCTTGTTATCCTTGTTCCGCCAGACTCTCTTCATTTGAGACAAGTCATTGAATGCTGAAGAATTACAGAATGCCAAAGAAGGGGCAGAAAGGGTTCAAAAAAAAGAGTCAGGGTGACATATGGCTTGAAACTGAAAAGGGGAGATCAAAAATATATCCTGAGCAATGGAAATCCAAAAAAAGTTTGTTAAAGTGAGACAAAGTAGAACTTGTGGGTAAGAAATTCTATTCTTGCATTATTTACAGCTGTTAAGCACAAAAATATTACCCCACACCCAGAAAATTTCTTAACCATAGATTGCCAGAGGTTTGGAGAGAGTAGGAACTTCAGAACTTGCCCAACTCTCATACTCTTCCCTGGTGACACAGTGCTGGCTACTGCCAGAGGCAGAACACAACTGCGCAAATCTGGATCCTCCACCTCCAACAGGATCCAGGCAAACTAAAAAAGGTTTGGAGAAGGATGACAAAAAACCTCTTCATAAATAAGCAGAGATGTCCGAGGGAGAGGTTTGGAAGAGGTATGTAATGTCATGAGCAGAGAAGGGAAAGTAAGAGCAGTTTTCCATTCACTCTGAATAAATATATTCAGCACATATTCTCACTGAGAAAGACACAAACCTACTACACAACTAAACTCTTTAAATGTACTCACTACCTTGAGGGTTACACTCTTCTTTATCTTTTTGCAGATTTTCACTGATATTAGCAAACATTTGCTGTCTGAAGGACCCTTGATTTTTAGAATATATTTTACTGAAATTTAGTCTTCCATCTTCTCCAAATAAATTTTAAAACACTAACTCAGAATGTTAATTTTTCAGAAAAAAGAGCATTTCACATCAGGTGTAGAACAAGGAGACAGGCTCTGAGCACTGCCATAGTATGAATAAGAAAAACTGAATACTGCAAATACCAAAACTAAAATTCCCCTGTCTACACCTCCAGGAATCTCGAGACATCCCTTCCCACCCAAATGATTCTGTGCTCCTGCAAAATGGAGAACATGTCAGCTCTTGCACTAAGGTTGCTATTGTGAGCTCTTACCTTTGAGAGTGGCATCATCTTCTCCAAGATTTATAGTGTTTAATGCCGCCTTTTTTACACATCTGACACTTCTCCTTCCACTTGTAGGGTACTGTAAGTTGCAGCAGGTTTTGTTGGAAAGTTGCTCAGAAATGTCCAAGCCCACATCACCATCCTTTCTGGTTAGCAGTTGTGATCTCTCATCTCCATGTGCATTTCTACTACTGGATCTTCCCAGTTCATTTCTCTGATATCTGACATCCTCATTAGTCAGATCTGAAAAGTTTTTCATTATTCCATCTGACCGTGTTTGAAATCTCAAGCCTAAACAATGTTCTGTAGCAAGCCAGGGAGGCTTCTGCTTACTGGAAGTATCTTGATTATTCTCTGTTACTTGGGAAGATGACTGTAACCAAGAAGGAATTGCACCGGCAGAATCAGACAATTTTCTTCCTGTTAGTTTTTCCATTTGCTCGCTCAAAGTCAGTTCATCATCACATTGAACATGCTCTGTAACTGCTTGTACTGTTGCATTCTCTTTGTCATCTTTTGTACAAATTTGAGGCGGTAACACTTTTAGATCACCCTCTAACTCAGACAAGTTTTTCTTCATAAAGCTAACAGAATTCATCTTATGCTCAAGAAGATTTTCTTCTGTCAGAGGTTTCCAGTTTAGTGAGGTACTGTTTGACTGTAAGCATTTAAAACGCAAGTCTGCTTTCCTCTCTGTGACTGCAGGTGCATTTACCTCTTTCCTTTCATTTGAAGAATATGCAGAGGTGTCTTGCTTGTGATCTGTAAGGTCAATCGTAGTGCTATGGTCAGCGAGGGGATCTCCAGAGGCTCTCTCTAATTCACCATCAAATACAAGGTTCTCATCAATGTATAACTTCACCTTCTTTGCTCCAACATTAAGGTCCTACAAAAATAAAAGTACGAAGATTTCAGTTAAGCTGTTCAAGCATTTGATATCACTGTTCTGGAACTCTGACATTTGAAGACAATCAATAAACAGATGAAAATTATTAAAACCCGGATCAGTAACATGCTTTTGACCACTTTTTAATCAAAAGCTCAAACGACTGAAAAATACTGTGGAATAGTTAAGATTTTATTGAAAATGACTAAAAACCCTGCTAGACACCACTATGAACCATTTTGGCTGACAAGGCTTAACTATTTAGAAAAGCTTGAGTGAAGAAGCCTAGACTAAGTATAATTATATTTGGTCAGGATATAAATTCCAGAAGCACATTTTGCTTCAGCATCTTTAAGATTCACCACTTTCACTACGTGTTCCAAAGCAAACAACGACACAGATCAAAGCCACTGGAGTTAAAAAGAGTTATAAAGAGTTATAGAAATACGGGACTGAAAAGGACATTAAAAAAAAAAAAAATCATCTGGTCCATCTCTTTCCGTTGAAGAAAGTAAAATATCCTATACCACTGTGAAGAAAACTGTTTTTAATAATTTTCAAATGATCTGCCTTGATGGCTTATTCCAACACTTACCCAGCCTTTTAAATAGAAGGCCTTTATCTCAGACACAACTCTGCCACTCACAACTTTATCTCTATGTTCTCCTTTTTTGCAGTACCCACTAAAACCTGATTTTTTCATTCCATTGAAGTTGGAACCAATGTTCTTTCTATTCTCTTTATCATTTCCATCTAACCTTTCCTCCCTCTTCACAAAAATACTGGTATCTTCAAAGAAAACATAGAAGATGAGACAAAATCCATCTCTTTTCTGCCCTCTAAATTTCAGTAACGTGTCCATCATGTGGAGTCTTTAAAGATTCTCTGTTCTTTCCTTATTTTCATAGAAACTGAGAAGCTTTTCATGAAGGTAAGAAGTTTCAGTTTCATCCCTCTTGCTCACCTCCTGGATGTCAGTTCTCCTTGAATACCGATTTAAATTTTCCTCTGCTCCAAGCCTAAACCAGTTACTCCTTCACCTTCAAGTACAAGCGTCTCCGGTTCTTCACTCTTGCATGCACTCTTTACAGCTTACAAGTCTTTATAGTTCCATTCTCCCAATTTCCAAATAACAACATGGATGAGGTGAAAAAAGTAATATGGACCCACACAGGGGGAAAACCAGAAGATGCAGGCGTAACAAGAAAGCTACAGTTGAGGGAGGGGAGTAGGTGTAGGAATGCAAGACACATTCCTGATAGAAAAAGATAACCTTCACTAACTTCTCAGAGAACAGCTGTAAAGCCAGTTTAATTGGCCATTATGTCATGGCTGCCTGTGTTACTCCCACAGTATCATAAAGCGTTATATGTCTGTACTGATGCATTTGGCCATAAAACATGGTATTTTTTCCCCTTGAACAAGGACACTGCTAGATTAATCTAACTGGGGATCAAAACACTTTAATAATTGAATATATTAAAAACTAACTACATGGCTTTGCCTGGAATTATAACGGGGAAGAACAAGACTATAAAGATGCCCTAGTAATGTCAGTTTTGGAATCTTTGTATGTCTGGACTGTTAGTGTTAGAGACTCTGGAAGAGTCTAGAGACTCTAGAGACAGCTTAATTTGGGATAGCTGCAACATTTCTACATAATATTCGAATCTTTACTGCTGTTATGAATACTCAAATCTTAGGTTTGTGTTTGTACCAGGGAACAGATATAAACTGCATGAAATCACAGAAATATACACAGGTACATTTTGAAAAGTATTTTTCAATTTAATTTTTTTAAAATCAAAATCACCAACCTCTTAAGAACAAAATGTTTTTAAATGAATCCCACTCCACCTACCAGTACTGGATGAGGACAGGTAGACAGAGAAAACGTTACAAAATGAGATGGTGGAGCTTATTCTTCCTGAAAGAGGGACAGTCAAGCACAGAAAAAGGCCAGTCACTTCAAAATTACTATTCCAGTCAGTGGGAAATTAATTCCTAACTCTGAAGGTTTGGAGTGTCTGGGATAGGTATGATAGGAAACTTCCCCAGAAGTGGTATCTGGACTCTATCAAGATGAACCAACCAAAGCTGCAGATATTTCTAGGACAACAGAGACAGACTGAACTGGGGCAGGCACTAATAACAGCTGATAGCACAGAAGATCCGTCTATTCATGAAGAACCAGTAACAGAGCTACTTGCACCAAAATTCTAAGCAGCCTGAGGCTCAAGCAGGAAATATATGAACAGATCTCAGGGACTCCAAGAACAAACACGTGCAGACACAAGACTAAGAACTGCTCTTTTTCATTCCCGCCCCTTCTGAGCTTCCAGTTGCTTAGTGACCAGATGTGGTGGGAAAGATGGGCAGAATGGTTAGCTTCTCCCAGTACCACTGCTTAACTCTCCTCGAGAAGGAGGAGGTTGGAGCAATGCCTTCCTCATGACAAATTCCATCAAGAAGCACCCCGTAAACAAACAGTCAATACTTCACCCAAGGCAGGTTGTTTTCCTGCCAGAAGAGTGATTAGAATAGCACAATGTCTCAGAACAAGCAAGTAGGTAAGACTAACGTCAGCAACATTAAAAAGAGAGATTTTGGGAAAATAGTTCTACAGTTGCTCTTGATGTTCCTTCCCAGCTTGCCCCTTCAGCCTTCACAGTGCCTGCTGGAATAGTGTTTTCCAATCGTGCAACAGGAATGGTATTTCTGGCTATTTCACTGATATTTGTGCACAAAGGACAGAGCTTAAAACCCGAGGCGCTTTTCTGCGAATTACACGTGGACAGAGGACTTGAAGTTGCATCTGCCCGACTTCTCACAGAAGACTGACAAAGAAGAAGACACAGAAAAGAAGTCAAGAACTAAAAGAACTAAGTTCTTCTATAAACCTAACCCTGCTGGACAAAAGCTGCTGCACCCTTACAGACAATGCCCCCAAGTGGCAGTCCAGCACTGAAAAAAAATCTCCAACTCAAGAGAGTGGACATGAATATACACACAGGAGGAACACACATATGGGCAATCACTTGAAGGTGAAAATGATCCACTTGGAGGGCAACTAAGACATTCATGCCTTTACGCGTTAAATCCATTCACAGATTTGTGAAGACATACAAGAGACATTATATTGGATCTTATGAAAAGAGTTCTAATAGTATCAAGTAATGATGCAATTTCAAGGTTGTAGCAATTATTTACAAAATGCCTGAATATTTCAGACAAACTTGAAAAGAACTGGGTGCCGTCACGTACACTTTATCTGTTCTTGCAGACTAAAAATGACCTCCTTTTTCACAGACCTCATCTGAAATAAATAAAGGCAAGATGAAGTGTTCTCTGGGACCTTCCTTGTAACACACTGCATCAAGGAATCTATGACAATGATGTAATTTGACTTTTACAGCTTCCTTCAGACATATTTTTCCACTTCCAGACTCAAGTTCTAGAACGCAAACATTTTCAACAATGCAAAAGGACTGGCCTGAATTAATTTTTTTGTCTGTTTTTTGAAAAAGTATGAAGGCATCTCTCACTTACGTGAGTTTTGAGGGAAAGGAGGAGGTTAGAATGATTACCAAAAATGAGACAGAAATCTGGCTTTGGATTTACATTACCAGGAATAAAATTGTTAGCTAATTGTATTGCTGGGTTTTATATTTCTCAGACAAAACTTCCTCGTGTCAAATTACAGAATTAGGCAGAACTGCTTTGTATTATTCTCTCATCTTAAGCATAACAGGACATTTCTTTAGCCATTGTGGATGGCTGCACTGCCACCAAAATCCATGGGATTATACTCCTAATGGATTTTACAGCTTGCCTTATAGCAGTTTATTAAAAAAAGCAGTGCCTTGAAACAGAGAAATACATTTATGCGTATTTCCTGCATTATATTCAATATGTTGGGTAACAAATCATACTATTACCTCCAAAAACAGTGGTCCCCTTTGCACTCTCTAATGATGATGGAACATTCTGTAGCCCACACTTTAATAGAAAAAGCTACTAAAATTCCAGAAAATAAATATAAATCATGTTGTAGTAAATTTGTTTGAGTTGTCCCTTCCATGGCCCTTTCCCTATGTATATATTACCATATGTGCTTATATAAGAACATGGATGAGAGCAAAACCAGAGGAATAAAGCCTCTTATTTATAATCCAGGACAGCAAATCTTCTTTGATCCAGTACCTGGGATTTTTTTCTTAACATTGCAGCGTACAAACAAGAATAATTTCCATGGTGACATTCAAACACACAAAGAGACCATCTGCCATGATGTCTCTCTTGTAACACTAAATTACTTGTTTTATTATGAACACACAATTAGTATAGTTTCTAATTAAAGCGGCAAAACCAAAAATCAAGTAACAGTCAGCCTATTTATACCTATGTACATGAGAAAACACATATTTAAACACATATTTACTTATCCTGTGATAAAAGAACTGAAAGTCCTGAATATGAAAATGCACTTACCTTTGCATCATTATTTCTCACCACAGTAAAAGATTAACTGACAGAACATGCAAGCCTTTTAGTACGTCTTTAGAGATCTTTAATAGCTTTGAAAGAAAATGTTAATTGTGCCTATGAAAACGTTAATGCTTACACTGCTACCGCTTACAGTTAAGACAAAAGCAATTTTCACCCCTCCCAGCTCCCTATTTTATTAGAGAAAATGGTATCTGCTTTGATTTCATACTTTTGGAAAGAAGATCAAACTGAGTTTCCCCTAGGCAAAGTACAGCATACATACAGAGGAGTTGAGAAAAGACTACTTACACAGGGAGTTGTTGGGTTGTAATTCCAAATCTTGATCTTGGATATACCAAAGTCACATGATCGGGTGGGATTGCGGATAACAAAGTAAAGTTGGACAGGCGGATGGAAAGGGCACATCCAAAGGAAGCTTTCCTTCGCGGTCTAAAAACACGTACAAGCAGACTGTCACTAATACTCTTTCTCCTAAAGCGGCATATTTTAATTGACTCACCACCCCACAGAAAAATATACCTCGATTAGAAAAGTAACCATTTAATAAAATCTACTACATTAAGAGCAAAACCTTAACCTCATTTCCAAACAGTAAATCCGACCCTCCTGCCTGTAAGACAGCTCACAACAACCTGACAATTAGATAAAGGTCAGCTGCTTGCTGTCCCAGTAAGACATCTGCACGCTCACAAATGACAGGCAGTCTGCCATGCTTTGTAACTGCAGGGTCAAAGCAAGCCCAGTTTATTTTAATCAAATTAATCAGCTTTGCAGGCACTGGAGGGGATCACCGAGCACAACAGACAGTCTATAATCATTTTACGATTTCTTAAAGTGCTTACACTTCTGTTTTGCCCTCTAAGAGGGGAATCTTAACAGAATTTTATTTCACTGCCTCTATTTTAATCAGGCTTTGCAGATCTATTCCTTAGAGCTATATATAGGACCCTAAACTCGAAATTTTCTAAGAAATTTTCTAAGACATCACAGAAACTCCCAACATGAGTTTTACAGACAAATAACAACCAAGACATTTTGAAGTACCAAAGAACGCCTAATTCTGGACATTGTTCAGAACTGCTACCTCTATATGTTCAGAAACAGAGGAAAAGCACGTGTGGTAGGTAGCTCAGGAAGAAGCAAGGAGTAAAGTTTCAAAACCAAAATGCTGAACATTAATATACTTGATGTCGAAATGTTACCCCAAAACAGCAATAAACGAGGGCACAAAGCAAACATAGATGCAGACAATGTTTCAGTGATCTGAGTTTAGCCAATAAATTAGCTCTCTATTTCCAAGGATACACAGTACATATAGTCACACAGTAGGTACACAAAGTCAGTATTTTTCCATATCCTTTCACTTTGAAGTGAGACTTTCAGGTTTTCCTGAAGGCAGTAACTACAAAACTTTCCTATCAAGTACTTTAGCTGTGTGCCTAATGATGGTGAGGACAAAGCCCTGCCAGTCTGTTTGAAGGCATCAAGCATAGATCCACTTCTCAGAGTGGTCATCTATGTGTTCCAAGCTCTTCTGGTTCATGATGTCTCTGCCTCAGAGGCCTCTCAAAAAGCTGTTGTTGCTTTGAATGTCAGTTTTGGGCACAAACAGCCATAAGAGTGCCTGACAGGCACTCTATACGAAAAAAAGAAAGAAGGCTCTCAACATTAACGAAATAAAGGATAGCCCTCAAACCAGTGTGAGCCCAACTCCAGGATCAACTTCCAAGCTAGATCACATTACTCAAGTGATGCTACGAACAACGATTAAAAATCATTTCCTATCAGCAGGCAACAGCTGATGACTGATCCATCTCCAGACCTGTCAGCGTGGGACCTGATGCCCTAAGAAAGCAATAGGTTCTGGCGCGTATTGAGATAGCGCCAGAGGTGCCTTCACAGAGGGCACCAGATTCAGCACCAAAATGGATTCTGGAGAGACCTGTTCGTGCTTCTCCCTAGTCTCTCTGTAAAGTTGCACATCATCCTCCAAACAATAGAAGGCACATCAGAGCCAGGCCGAGTATTGTGTCTCGACTGAGAGACAGCTCTACAGATCATTCTGTTTATCAGTGGAAGTTACTGCTTAGGACTGAGGATACACAAACTCACAGGTGGTACAGTCTCTGTCAGCATGTCATAGATGTGACACCAGAAATTGAAGGCACCTTGGTGAATCCATTTCAAAACTC
Source organism: Charadrius vociferus (assembly GCF_000708025.1). Lineage (NCBI taxonomy): Eukaryota > Metazoa > Chordata > Aves > Charadriiformes > Charadriidae > Charadrius > Charadrius vociferus. The sequence continues at coordinate 962,711 of NW_009647739.1, forward strand.
ACGAGACTGAGGAGGAGACTCATTTTTTAATCACTAGGAGTGATGGTGATGTCTTTGCCTTCACATGATGTACTCAAGTCTGGAGTCTTTGCAACTAGCACTGAAAAATCTAGCCCAAAAGTTCTTTGAACCACCAGGGTGAACCTGGTATGTCAGGAGTAGGAATTACATCTGAACTGGATCAAGGTGAAAAAAGTGAGTGTGGGAAACTTTGGTCTCAGATTTTGTGGGAGACTGGCCCGAGGCTGCTTTGTGTAGGTGCTGAAGGTATACCTGATGGAGAGTAAACAAAGGCTTGAGCACTGCAAAGAGGAATGACGTGGGTCTGAGGGTTCACCGTTGTGAAGAAATCGCTTTGTTAAATATTTCTGGAACTACAGTTACCTGTCCTTGTTCTGAGGTTTAAGAGACCTATGTATGCATACAAGAATCAAAAAGGTTTACAGAAAACAGTTTCAGTGGAATGCCTAATCTAGGTCTTGTTAAACATTTTATCCCATGAGGCACTATTTCCTTAGTTAAGAGCACCTGATGTTCTGCTAGGATTTTTTTTTTCTTTTACAGCACATCACGAAGCACAAGGGAGGACGAAATTTAAATGTTCTTCTTAAAAGTCTGCAAGGGTAATAAATAAACTAATAAATAAACAAAATCCCTGATTTTCAGGAAGAGTATGTCTGTTCTCAAAGACAAATATACACCTAAATGATCAACGATGAAAGTGTCTGAACCGTGGTAAAGTCAGTTTTCCACAAAGTAAGTTTTTATGTTAGTTTTCGTTCTGTTGAAAATAATAGTTGCTTGGAGATTCATTAATTGGTTGGTTTTTCTAATACACCCAAAAGCTTTCCTGTGTGATCTGAAACATATACAAACTGAAAATGCTGTTTTGATTCCTGCAGGGGTCTGCACTTCAGTCATCACATTCTAAGGCCATATTCTCTGTCCAGATTGCACCTTCTCTGATGCACTAACTTTCCAGCTTCAAGAGAGGAAACTACGGTGTCACAAATCAAAGAAATATATTAATCAATGAAATATAAAACCTCATTACTAAAGAATAATGGGACATATAAATATATGAGAAATGCTGAGGATAACAGGTTTATAATGGATTAATGAATATATTACTACATAATTTATAATTATCTAGAAAGTCTGAGAGTCACTACTACAACTGCCGAGTGTCATCTGCCAGAGAGCACGGCCTATAAAGGAGAATGGCTATTTATGACACCCAAACTACAAATTTCAGGAGATGGTAAGAAAGATGTTGCAAGTGAAAATATTTGTCTTCAAGTAATACTCCATACCGAGTTTCAACTAAATTTCAAAATACTGCATATTTGTCCTCTATTCTCATTCATCCCGCAAGCAGAAAAGTATCGCTAGCATGAAGTAAGTTAGAATTTATGTTTTTTGATAGACTAAGTCATATAGTATCCTCATCCGCTAAAATCATAGTAATTTTTACTAGAATCCTAGCTCTGAAAGCCCATGAGACAAAGGGCATACAGTGAATGTGCAGCACAAATGAAATGATAGCTGTATGAAGGGCTATGGCTAATCTCTTCGCTAGCATCAGGATTTCATTCCAGTTCTTGTCTTTTGTCCACTGTCTTTAATACATAAGCACTTCGTGTCTCCTCATCTTACTATCTCACAGATGAGCCATTAAATACTTTTCTTTTATCATGTCACACATTTTTTTTTGTAATCCTTTGTTCAGAACTACCTGCCTACACGTTGTTATTCTTCTATGATCCTTCCCTAGGTTAAAGGATAACAAGGGGACAGGAGAAAATAAGCATGTTTCCTTCTTAAATTTACTTAAATTCATATTAAGTGTCTGGAAGAAGTTAGCAGTGAAGCTCCAGTACCTTCAGATCACAAGAATTACTTAAGTTTATCAGCAGACATACTGTAAAAATGTGAAATTCCCGGTCCTTAAAGTTTTGTGATCTTGTTCTACAGATCCTATGATTATATTACAGTACTTTAGAAACTGAATGTGTTCTTCCATCCAAGACGACACCGAAGAATTAATATGAAAGGAGGCAGAGTTAAAGCTGCCGCCTTCCAGTTGCTCAGTTAATTGTCAGGCAAATTAATCAAATTCTGTCCTAAAACAAAATTATAACCAAATACCAACATCTTGGACAAGAAAGCTGAATTTGTTAAAAACAACTAATACGTGCACTTTTTTGAATTATCATATAGTTGTTATGCAAGTCAGGTTCAAAATGCAATCATGTTTCTAAACAAAATCCTAGTGATGGAATATTAAAGAATTATTATAACAAGAAATTGTCACATCCAGGACTAAGATGTCTTACGTTTAAGTTCTTGTTGACCAAGCAGCACAAATCCCCTGGGTTGTCAGCATTTCGAATGTCCACATCATGAGGAGACACAAATATCTTTTCGTTGCATAAATCAAAGAATTCCACCTCACTCAGGCCCACGTTTACTGGATTTCCCCAGTTAGAAAGCAGTTCCATAGTCACATAAATGGCATCACGTACTTCCATACTAGTTGTCCCCTGGATCAAAACGAAATATGGTATAAACATAAGTCACAAAACAATAAAATTGGAACAAAATAAAGACTGTTAAGACTACAATACTGACAAGTCACAAGCAAAAAGCTTGCAAACTCAAGGCTATCTGGATGACATTCAATCATTCTGGGTTCCACCAATTCTGCCCCACATCAACTAATTAATCTATGGCAGGGTAAGAGAAGAGAACGTATCACCCTCTTACAAAGCCTAAGGAGAAAACAGCTCTCTGTTCTTTGATTCCTTTGTCATTATGATGAACAAAGGAACAGTGATAAATTCTCTTCTTTTACCCTGCCATAGGTTTATTAGTTGACGTGGGGCAGATTCGGTGGAATACAGATCATTCAATGTACTTTTATTTCAGTAATACTGGGAAGCATCAGCTATGGCACATATACACACAAACCTTCTCTCTCAACATGGAATCTACTTCCGATTTGTCATCAGACAGGAATATGTCATTATCACGGGCAGAATGGCTCTCAGGCTCCGGAAGGACTTTCAGAAGTTTCTTCTGTTGTCTGAAACATACATATTCTTTTATGTGTTACTCCTTCATAATGCTTGTATTTTGAAGAAGAAAGTTTTGTTGGTGCAAAGGTGAAGAGATGACAGGACGAACCCACACACCCCACGGAAGAATCCCACGTACTCCCGTGCCGAATGGCAACTGTTGCAGCATCCCACCTTGGATACCCTGAGTTTGGTTCAAAGACTGGGCTCCAGTTCTCAGCTGGTTCTGAGCCAGTCTGAGAATAGGCAATACAAAGACAAACAGAGGGAGATGTTGACAGTTCCCCAAGCCACACATACTGGCCCACAGCTGGAACCTTCTCCCTGATTTGCTACTACTTGCATGATGCCTCAGGTATGTAAGATTATCAGGTGTAGGGGTACTACAGTACAGCTGGTGGTATACTGAAAAAAATCTCTCTTCCAAAAAGGAAGCTAGCCTTAAAGGAAATATATATATACCTGCTTCCAAAAGGACAAATTCTCTCCACAGCTTTTGTGACTGCAGTTCTTGTCTGGCTTTTTTCTGGAGGTTCAGCCATTGCAGAAACAACAGACGAAACAGAAAATTTCTTCTAAGTAAGAAAAAGATGAACACCTTTCATTCACATTGTTCTCCACAAAATGAGTATCAGTCTGTGTCTCTGGAATAAGTAAGAGTTTGGGCCCAGCTCTGGTCTCAGCTAACCTTAGCTAATCTGTAACTCAGTATAGATTTAAAGCACGTTTAACAGAATCAGTTTTGATTTGCAATGAAAGAATATCAAGCTCCAAGCTCAGGTCTATGTGGAAGAAAAGTAATGTAAAAGCATTCTCTGATGACTATTAAAAATACAAATATATGTGTGTGTGTGTGTCTGTCTGAAATCTTGTTGTATACATTTGGTAGGACTTGGAGTTGGCCAAAGCTTTGGCACAGGTCTGCCCAGATTTCTCCTTCTCCAAAAGAGGATCATAAAGACTTTTAAACCCTGAAAAACTCAGTTTTAGTAGAATAAAATATTGATTTATTGTTTTAAATATAGAACTATCAATATTGACTATCTAAGAGAAAACAGAGGAAAAGTCCTGCAGTTCCTACAATGCTATGGGCTCTTTCTCTGCCTGTACCCCGCTTTGTAAGTATACCCTCCTCCCTTTGTTATTTGTCCTAAAATTTTGTTGGTAGCTTCTCTCAGAGACAGAATAGGCAGCACAGTGAACAACTAGTTAGATGAGGAATGGCAGTCCTTCTGTTCTTAGGTCACTTCCATTTCTATAATTTTTGAAGAGTAAGAGAACTTTAAAATGCTTAGAAGTTAATTACTTTTTTAGTATTAAAAATTCTGCATTGTTATATATTTAAATATCAAACGCCAAGTTCCACAATCCTTAATTGCAAAATTAAATTACTTCTGGAAGATCATTTAGGTCAGCTTTAAGACTGAGAACTCATAGTGGGTTTTTGAAACTCAATCTCAAGTGTCAGAGTAAAATTACATCTATTTTAAGTATTATTTCATTATTTTTCATTTAGGCACAACAATATTAAAATCAGTCTTAATGTTGGCAGGAAGATAAATTATGTGAGAATATTCAATGGAATTTGTTCTCTCAATCACAAAGCTATAAATATCTCAAAAACAAGAGGAATAAGATTGAAAAGTTGACCTACATGATGAAATCATATGTAAAGGACTTACCTACAGTAAAAGAACATTTTCACCCTTGCTCCTAACTAAAGCTTCCCAGAAACCTAACGTTGGTTCAGCGATGACAGTGGATACATATTCATCATAGCGTGAGCTCACAACTTCAGGGAGCATCAGCTTGGGTTAAAGTGGTAAGCTGTCTTGGAAACTCAGAATTCAGATGAGTAACTCCAAGATTTCTATGCATCTCTCTTTTCCTTCCTAAAAAAAAATGAGTCTCCTAAACTCCAAACTGGAAGCAGACTTTGAATCCATGAACATTGTCCATGACAGATGGTTCTGTAAATTTCAATTTATGCTCAAATGTCTTTATTTACTTTCTTTCTGTTAGAACTGAATTATTGGTTATGCTCAAAGTTTGGCTAGGATTGTCAACACAAACCTCCTTATATTCTTTAACTTAACAAGGAATAATGGTCTGACCTGAATCAGAAGGGAATGGATTTTTGCCAATTCCCTTGTTTAGGAGTTTTTAATTGCTTTTAAACATGGTTGTCGGAGATAAGAGATGTACAAGCATTGGTGCGGAAAACCCGTACTAGCTCCTCCTCACTAAGAGCTAGCTAGTACTCTTCAAACGCAAAGCATGTATTAACAGGGAACAGTGCCCATATTAATGAGTCAAATAGAAAGGTAGGATTTATCGGTATGGAAATAACACATTCTCTTGTTTAAGAAGCTTCCAGAATGAAAATGGCTCAACTGGGCCTGCAGCTGTGCATTTGACTGTACAGACGTATCATGTGACTGGTCTATCAGTCGCACAGCGATCCCTGAAATCAAGAGAGAGCTGTGGGATGCTATCCTGAGAGCGCAGAATAAAGAAAACCACCCTATGGAAGAGCAACACAAATTCAATTACATTTAAGAGACATCACTGTTCATTCATACACAATCTTAATGTATAAGAGATTGTAATTAATGGGGGGGTTGCTACTTGATCAAACAGCCCTCTTCTGTATTTTGCTGTACCTTTTGAGGGCTTGTGGAAACGGTCTGCCTTTGCAAATCTCTCTGCAAGACTTCATTTTCAATTTGCATTGCTTTAACCACAGCTGAAACTGAGAGATCAGGATCCTTCTCACACATGTTCTTTCGAGTTGCTGAAAGCGGTCTTTCTGGCCGACTTAACGGTCCTGCCACCAAAAGAAGGAAGGAATATTCATTTTTTCCAACATAAAGTATGGAACGTTACAACAGTGTATGTTTGAAACACCTGATTCAGTTACCGACACCAGGCTTTGCCAGCAGTCTGTAACCATCCTGAGCAAGGCTGAGTTGCTCCAATTTGGTTTTATATTAAGATTCCAGGTCACACCTACTTTAGACAACAGCTGAAACAGTATCATAAAAGGAAGAAAACTGACAAATGACAAACATAATTTTTATGCTTTAAGATTTTTTGTACTTGCTTTGTTCCAGTATTTAACGTAAATGCCTTGTAACAGCTCATTGAAAAAGTGTATGTAATTTCACCACACCAGACTTTTTCAATGAAACTGGGGTGTTCAGCTATTTTGGAGGAATCCCCAGAGACTTCTACCAGAACAAGGGAAGTCAGGAGTTGCTACTTGCAAGGCAAAATAAATGACCTTATCACTGAAATAGTCATCAAAATGCCCATACACATTCCAATGTTCCCAAACATCACGGAGAAATAGAAATGTCACAGCCTATAAACAGGTTTAAAAGAAAGGAAATAAAATTTAACAATAGGGGATCTGAGATTGGACTGAAAAAGAAGCACAGTTGTCATGTTCAAAAGAGAAGCACAGTGGCTATATTCAAGGACTTCAAAAGTCAAGGAAAGAAAAATGATCAAAGTTGTATAGGCATTTAGATCTAGTGAAAATACTGAAGAACAGGCTGACATGCAAGCGTGCTCACAATGCTGCAGTGAGGTTTCCTAAGCAGGAGAGTGAAATGGCAGCGGATGTTAGTAACGTGAAGTCTACCTTGAAAAGACAGGAAGTTAGAACTGAACTGAGATTTGCATGCATTCACACTCTTTAAGCCCTAAGCCATCTACGCTCATAAAAACCTTCAACAAGCATTAGTCATCTTTGCAAATTCAGGGACAGAATAAAGTCCTTTTTATTTTTCTGTACTATACTATACCCCTGAAATGAAATTAATTTAAGGATTTGAAGCGATAGTTGGACAGAAACAGTTCTAACAAGCACTATTATAACCTGAAGAAAATGCTACACACATCTTTGGAAACCAGTTAAAGCGAGCATCTGCTCAGACAGATGGTGGGTGAGGGTCTCAGAAGCTACAAAGAGGATTTATTCTGAAGCCAAAAAGAATTAGCTTATTTTCCTCAATTTGGTTTTACGCCAATTAAGAAACTAATATTTTGACTCTTCAAAACCATTAGCTTTATTGCTTTCTTGAGACACATCTGAATTTTGCTTTTTTGAAAAGAGTGTCTTAACTGCAGGGCATGGTAATTCTGAAAACTATCTCAGACCTCTCAAAACTCAAGTTCATTCAGATGTGTTCAATTAAGGACTGTGCTGAAAAAAACAACTGCAACCATGATTTCAGCCCCTAGATTTGGGGCTAGGTTTGTTTTTTTTTTTTAGCCCAGCTAAATGCCACACCTTAGCAGCAGACTTCTAGAATAAGCAGCAGTGCCTTCAAAATGGTGTTCTCCAATCCAGGAAAAACATTTCCAGTATGGTACTAGATGCTGGCATACCCACCCAGCACTCGAGAATGATCTGCAGTGTTCAAGGTGGAATTCAAGTACAGTCCCAAGCAGCAACAGAGCTAGTTTTGCTGTGTTGTGGAAAACTATGCCTTTATTGCTGTAAATGCATTGTGTTAAAATCTTCCACCAAAGCATCAATTGCTGATTTTGAGAAGACACTCTTCTGTTAACAGCACAGGGAACAGATCTCCACGAGGAAAGTGGGCAACACAGAGCAAGCACAAGGACTGAAAGGGAGAGGAAAAAGCCTTATGCTGTGGAAGCCAAAAGAGAAGGCAGGCAGTAAAGATGTAGCACAAGACTAAAGTATATGAAGTATACAGGCTCTGGACTTCCTCACAATTTCACCTAAGTCAAAACACTCCAAGAGGCAAAAACACCACCACCCACCACCTCCTCTCCACCCCAAAACAAGAAAGGACAACAGCTAAGAAAAAACACATAGTGACAGATGTGTGCTGAAATTATCTCTCAGCCAGAGGCGGAAAAAGCATGAAAAACTCTCCTTACTGACATTAGATATTCTTATTTCTTACTAGAACAAATTTTTTCGTGTCTTTCCTGCTGCAAGAACTCAGCAGAGAATGGCCGAGTGATTTTATTTTTTACCACGATCGGTCTGACAGGAATGTACTTTTCAGCATTATCTTTCCTTTTTGCCGAGAGAACTCGTAGTGGCTTCACATCTGCAAGATAATAAGGGAACAGAAATAATCAACTTCAGAGCTATTTAAAGGCAGCTAGCCAGGGACACCCTATTGGATCTTAACTGCTGAAATTTTGCTGCTTTAATTATGCTGGCAAAGTGATAACCTCCATCCTCCCTCCCTTTTGCTGATCCTGTTCTATTGATGTAGAAGTACATATGCATGGCTTGCACTGACTTTGTGAAACAAAATAAAACATCATTATAAGGTACCAATATATCTCACCTGTACCAGATATTGACCTGCATTACTGTCAAGAAAAGCCAAAATAAAAAAGAAGTCGTGAGTCACTTATTAACATAGTTATACCAAAATAAATTCTTGAAATGCAGACTAAAACGTTGGCTTATTTAGAAGTTTCAAAGGGGAAGAGGGTTGCCTAGTGTAGTTCATAAGAGTACCTCTTCACTTTTTTATTTGAGAGTTATTAATGCCTCCATTGTTTGTATCACAGCTTTGAAACTCCCCTCTGGAAAAAAAATCATGTACTCTCCCAAAGATGACCTTCTCGCTGCTGCTTCATCCCTTGTTCCTATCTCTTCTGCCACCTCTCCCCATTCACATTCCACTCATCTCTATGATAATAAGAACACTCCTTTATTCAATTCATTCAAAGATTGTTCCTCTTAAGTTAAGGAATTAACTATGGATAAGGAAAAGAAAGAAAGAAAAAAAAGAACAAAACAAAACAAAACCAACAAAACCGACCCCAATGAATGTACCCGAAATGAGTGATGAAGGAATTTTGAGAAATCCTGAGTGTAGGTCAAGGTCTGGTTTCTGCCTGAACTCTCCACCTTTAACAAGGTAAACATCTTGTGCCTGGTTTTGGGTTTGGACATTGAGGTGTCCAAAGGACAAGACCTGACAAAAAGAAGTGGCTCAGAGCCAGACAGATTTGTTTTCTCGAATTAATACATTTTTCGTCAGGGATGAATAGCACGTGCTATGACAACAGTTATCCAGCACTCAGGATGTGAAATGGAGGAAGTTGAGACTGGGAAGATCTGGCTGCCTGGATTACTGCAAAACCAGTTCAAAAATATATTAAAATAATAATAATATCTTGAGAAATCTCGCAGACAGTCTGAGACAATCTTAGTTCAACTGTCTAGACCTGGTGATGCAAGTGGCTTAACCAGGGCTACATCTTTGTCCTTCCAAAAATGTTCTAAACCTAGCAATAAGAGGATGCAAGTCTCCCAAATCTGGAGATTAAAACAACAGGTTTGCTGAAGAGCATGAAAACTCAGAGTATGAAGTAACCATTAATGATTAGCCACCAGCGATTCCCTTAACAGTAATATTCTCAAAGAATTATTATAGTGCTGTAGTAGTGCATAATACACAGAGACTTACTGCTTTGATCCTGGTTGAACTCCAACACAGTAGGGGCACCAGAATCAAGGCTAGAGCATCTCCCAGCATCCTGATGTTCAGAAGCTTCTTTCTGCAGTGATCTACTGCTATACAACTGAAGGCCTCCAAAGCTTGTAATTGTTTCCTCAGTGGGAGATGGTTCTGAAAACACGTCCTCTTCAACAGAGTCATAATCATCACTAAGAGAGTCTTCTTCCATCCTTTTCTCTTCTGTACTGAGTTGCAAGCTTCTTCTCAATTTCTGGTACAATTCAAACAGATTTGTCAGAAAAGCTCAAACACATATTTTAAAACAAATCAGTGTGGCTGCCTCTTCCTCCCCTAGGAGAAAGAAAAATCTTCTCATGAACTAAAAGCCACGATACAGCTAAAAATATTCACATTCCTGTGTTGCGTCTTCACTCCTCTGATGAGGATTCGTAAAGAAAAATCATCCTACTAGTCCTTTGTTCCTTCAGAATCCTTGCAAGAAAATCCTGTAGGCCAAGGGAATTTTTATGTGCAAAACCAATTTTTAGGAATAAGTTACAAACAGGAGGTAATGAATGGAGAGGGCAAGGGAATATATTTTTCCAGTCTCACGCAGTTAAGATTGTCATATCTTTTGGCTTCCTATTTGAAGACTAGCTGCAATCCAGATTTTCCAAATGCCATCACAAGACTACAAAGCTAATGTAATACCGACTTCTTTATAAGCAATTAGAGAGGTGATAACAGACTTGCCTTGTATACATCTGTATTTCAAAATATGGTAGAAAAGAGCGGTGGTCTAATGGACTAAGCTTCCAGTTTGCACAGATTTTTTTTTTAAGTGGACACATTGTAACAGGATTTTACACAAAAATTAAACTATTTTGAAATTTACTGTGGAAAAAAACTACCCTGCCTCTCTCAGCATATGCCACAAACAGCACAGATGATGCTGGAAAGCCTTGCAATATTATGAATGCAAAATGAAAAGACCTTGCCTATTTTAAATGCTTTTTTTCCTACTTCGTTGGTATTAAGAGTTTTGAGATAACTACAGGTGAGCAAACTGTATGAGTAAAATGAAAACCTGAAGCTATCTGAGGTACAAATGAACTGTGACAGTGTATGTTCGGTTTGCAATGAAAGCTTCAAGCTGCTCTTCTGCTACTGATTACACTTGTTAGGAAATCCATGTTGACAGAAACATATTACAAAGAGCAGACAAACTTAGGTTAAAAAGAAGGTCTACAAGCAACCCGAGGCTTGATATTGAGCACGTCTTTATAACAGTCAAGACTATTTGTAGCTATTTGATAGGGAATTTTACAGGCTTTCTTTTAGTTTGAAACCTCATGACATCTGCATTGTAACAAGACATTCAAGAAAACAAATTATAGCTTCAGGAAAACCAAAAGTATTTCCACCTGGGATACAAAGAAAAGTGTGGTTTTGATTTAAAATTATTAGCTTACTACTTACACATAAATGATTATAAATATCCATCATTGTAAAAAAGTTACCAGTTTGTAGAGAAAAAAAAAAGAATTATAATCTCAAAAGCAATATAGGAAAGGTAGAAAGATGCAAGTTAGGAAAATATTGGGTAGTTTGTTTGATGTCAGCGGTACGATCTGTGGACAGTTTCATATGTAGATGCTACTCCACTACCCACAAAAGCTTTACTGGTATCATGAATCAGTTTGGCAGAAAAACCTTCATAAATTTCTGTTTATTCATTTTTTTAATGACAGGACATTTGTGAAGTGCGCTAGAACAAACTGCCATTAGTAACCAAACGGAAGGCTGAACTGTCAAACAATGGAGTCAATACAATAGCAACCCTTGATGGAAAGCAACTGTATTGATTATTATTGATATTTTAAAAACTTTACTCTGACTTCTGTTGGGTAAAATAATGTAATGCAACAATTTCAGCACGATTATTCAAAAACTAACCTAAACCAGGAAAAACTTGCTGTTTAAGCTTTCTCTAACCTGACAGCCAAGAGTGACATTCATGTGGACAACCATTAAGGAAACTGAGAGTCTCCTTGCATGAAACACCTTGGTTCTATCCAAGAGAGACAATATTCTACCTCTTTAAATTAGGACTTAACATGTTACAGTGTTGTTGACTGAGATAAGATTTTCAAAGTAGTTTTACCTTTTCTTTTCATTTTTTCCTTCTTTATGTCACATCTCATCAATGCAAAATCATCTGGTGAAAGAAACGCTATATACTGGGTTCGCATGCTCTGCCCCTTCACATTTCAATTGACATTACCATGAACAATAGAAGGCAACTGCCAATTGTACCTGGGAGTAACGGAGAGGATCATCACCATTTGTCTCCACGCTTAAGCTTTCATAAGGTTCAAAATCCTCAGAGTAGTCGAGAGGAGGTTTAAGGCAGAGTTTAGCACCCCTTTCTGTTTTAATCTCCACAGTTTTCTGTTAGGAGAAGCATTCAAAGAAATTAGACATCTTTTGTGCTATCAGCAGTACAAAAAGAAAAATCATCACATTTTACATAACAATATCTACATCAAGCAACCTTTCTCCCTTCTGTTCCACAGAAGGTTTCTGCCCTCCCCGAGCTCACTTTTGGGCCCTGCATTATGGTTTAACTGCCCTAGTCAAACTTCCTACCTGCTGCTGCTATCCCCAGAGTTTGGCATCAAACTGAGTGCCCATCGGGGTTCACCCCCTCACCTAACCAGCTGAGTGAGAAAACGATAGGAGCAGGGATACAGCAACCAACAAGACAGCTGAAGTGCAATCACGTAAAGCGCAGGCATGAAGTGCTGCAAGAAGTGCTGGTGGAAGAACCTTATGGCAAAAGCTCTCAAGCCTCTTCTGGGGCATCAGCATGTGTGGGTGCCTCTCTGAAACGCAGCTACACGAATGGGGAACAAACAGGAGGAGTTCGAAGCTTGTATCCAGTTACAGGGCTATCACCTCATTGGGATCACAGAGAGATGGCGGGACAGCTCACAAGACTGGAGTGCTGCGATGGATGGATACAGGCACAGACCCTTCAAGAAAGACAAGCTGAGAAGGAATTGTTATCCTTTATGTGAGAGAGAGATGGAATGTTAGGAATGTAAGGAGCTCTCCAAGGAACACGTCAGGAGCCAGTCAAGAGCTTCTCAGTCAAGACTAGGAGACAGGGTGCCATTATAGTGGGCATCTGCTATAGACCTCCTGATCAGGAAGAAGTGGATGAGGCCTTCCTCAAAAACCTGGAAGAATCCGCGAGTTCAAAGACCCTTGTCCTCATGGGGTACCTTTAACAAACCTGGTATCTGCTGGAAAGACAATACAGCAGGACTCAAGCAATCTAGATTTCTGGAATGCCCACAGTACTGATGACGCAACAAACAAAGGTGCTCTGCTGGAGATGCTGGGAGAGCTGGGACTCTACAGCCTGGGGAAGAGAAGGCTCTGGAGGATCTTTTCACTGTGTATAAATACTTGACAGGTATCTGCTCACTGACAGGACATGAGGCAATGAGCACCAACTAAAAAAAGAAACAAACATGAAACTCCATCCAAAAAGAAGAAAAAAATTTACTGTGAGGGTGATCAAACACTGGAACAGATTCCCTGGAGAGGCTGTGGAGTCTGTAGAGTATTCAATACCTGACTGGACACTGTCCTGGGCAACCTGCTCTAGCTGACCCTGCTTGAGTACAGGGATTGGACCAGATGACCTCAAGAGTTCCCTTTCAACCACAGTAATGCTGTGATTCTGTAACATCTATGGATGAAAATGACTAATTGAAGTAAGAGCAATTTTTTGAAGATTTATTCCTCTTGTGTAAAATATAATAAGGGAGCAATGTTAAGCCATAAGCATTCAAGCACAAAGATTTCTTTGTGAGATGTGGCTGCAGAAGTGGCTTTGTGAGATGTGGCTGCAGAAGTGGCTTTGTGAGATGTGGCTGCAGAAGTGGCTTTGTGAGATGTGGCTGCAGAAGTGGTTTAAATTAATTTCTTTTACTTCATAATTAGGACGATATCAAAGTATGCACACTGTCAGTCACACAAGCATGGCTGAAGTTTCTGTGATGAATGTTACTGAAACCAGACCCTTTCCATGAGATTTGCCTCTTTAGGTTTCAAAGTAGACACAAAACTGGCCAGGGTATCGTTTCACATTGTCACTCAGTATCCAGACCAAACCAAGAGTCAGACTCTATGCGAGTCCCAGCTGCCCACTACCTACTAGTTGCAACCAATTTCCCCTGAAATTATTTATGGTCTAAGAATTAGATCAACAATGCATTCTTTCCAACTGTTTCTTACCTGAAGCCAACCTCTGCGTTGTATTTTGCTTGGTGCAGTCTGCGTGCTGCATTCTTGCAACTCACTCTCTTCTACCTGGGCTGTTTTTTCAGAACACAGAGACAAGAATTACAAGACAGAAAACAGAAGTACGGCATTTGACAATATACACCTTAGTTTGCATTCTTCCCCCCCCCCCCCCCCAGATGAGGACAGAAGAGTAAGTCTTTGATATGTGAATGGTATCAACAACTGAAAGGGCATTCGACTTCAGACACTGGCTAGTTGGGTACTAGTAGCAGGCATTTTGAACCCCTTCAGAGACAGTCATCATCATGTGTATTCAAGAGAATAATTCGTTTACAGATACATTAGCTTAACAGCAAGTGAAGCTCTGCGTTCATTGATATGAAAAGTATAGAAATATGTTGTAGAATAGGGGCACACATCATTCTAACTCCTAGCCGGGTAGACAGCAAGCTGTCTTCAGAACCTAACTGAGCCCAAAACCCATACTACTAAAGGCAGACTCTGACAGACAGGGTCCCGGTGAACAACAGGTGACACGCTGCATTTACAAAGGAATTGCCTGTATTTACTCTCAAACTAAGGAAACATAAGGTATTGGCAGATAAAACAGAATGTACTAGATATTTAACATACTGTGCAGAGAAGGATTCTTTGTGTAGAAGTCATAAATGAAGGACAAAATAATTTTCGTTCATGTCTAAAGTAGGGAATAGTTGGTTCCAGAACTTCTGCAAAAATTCTATGTATGATCAAGCAGAACTGAGGGTTCCTGTGCTGGAAATGGTCCCAACTTACAGTAGAACAATGGATTTTAGAGAATTGATTGAGACAGAGAGACAAACATCCTGCAGGTCACATCAGCATCCTTAACGGAGCAAGGGCATCACCAACATTCTCAATAGCATCCTAAATAAAGGCATCTTGTTTCCTATGTCCAAGACAGATTTACAGCTTCCATTTCTTCTCAGTGGAGAAAAACAGCTGATGCAAAACCTTTTTTCTTTAAGCCATAATTTAATGGTCACCCTAAGCCAGCAGGAACCGGCACTACCAATAAAAGAAGCAGTCGTCCTACAAAGGTCATAGAATCACAGAAAGATTTAGTTTGGAAGGAACCTCCAGAGGTCACCTAGTCCAACTTTCCCTTCAAAGCAGGGGTTGCTTCAAAATTAGACCAGGTTGCTCATTATAACTCTCTATACCACATTTTCTTTTTTGGGTTGGACAACGCTACATGCACCTGTGCAGTGAACTGTTCAGAGAATTATATGGGCAAATCTTAACTGAGGAAAAACATAAAAGAAAGATTACTTTTAATTATAGTCACTTGTGCAATCTGGTTCACCATGAGAACCAGATTGCACAAGTGGTACAAGCAGGTAGGAGAGGACAGGCACAGGGTAGGACCATTCTTGGGGGAAGAGTGTATGCTTATATCAATTTAAGAGTGATCATAAAATTACAGAGCAAGAAGAACCAGATGTTGTTCTATTGCTTCAGCACAAAGTATCTGTTTCTTAGGCCTGAAATGGGACTAAGAACAGAGGGGGAAAGGAATGGACTGCTCCAAGGAAAAAGAAACAGCCCTTCCAACTAGAGCTCCTGCTACTCCATTAGGCTACTCCCAGGTAACTCCAGAAATACTTTGCAGACATTAGCATTGGTGCTGATTGCTACGGGGCTCTTCGGGCACACTGAGGGCGAAATGTCCTGAGAATACAATGCTAGTAGTGTGGTCTGATTCAGTCACTGCTTTGGGACAGAACTGGAAGCATCTTGTACTTTCACTTCCTAAGAAATCCATCTCTTCTAAGCAACTGCCCAGAAGGCCACTCACGTATGCAATAAATGTAAGCAGGAAAAGGGGACAGGCACTCATGCTACCACTGCTGAGTATTTGGTTCTCAGAATTGTTTGAGTGTTTTGTGATGGATTCATGTGACCAGTAGTTCAAATCCCAGGCAGAAACTGATGCAGCTGAGCCAGTCATCTGAGCTACAAATGTTACTTTAGAACAAAAACATCCTTCTCATGGGATGGATGGGATGCAAATATCAATCACTGCCTGTTTTGGCACACAAAACAGGTCCACTGGGGTCATTCCCATAGTAACTCGAGCTGACTATGCCTATTCTAGTCACCACAAACTGAGTAGTACATCATCAAAATATTAGTCACAGTCAAAGAAGACCCCATGCTACCCTTAAGCCACGTCTTGGTCACCACACCAACATTCACTGGAAGTACATACATGGTTGTGAAACTATGTCTGGGTTATACACCCAAAGAAATGACAGTATACCTAGAGACCAGCTTCACTGTCTTATAAGCCCATCGTTTACTTTAATTCATTTACCAAACCTAAGTGTAAAAAGTTTATCAATCACTATTACTCCTAGGGAACACAGACAAAGAAAATAGTCCAGACAAATAGATTTATGACAACACTTTCAGGAACCACAAGAAGGGATTTGTGCCCATTCTATATTATTAAGTATCACACATTCCTAATTTTTCAGTGAAGACTAATCCCATAGATGGATGCTTTAGAAGTAATAAATGATGCAATAACTCTCACGGGAGATGGATAGGGAAGAAAATTCAGTGCTGTACCTCAGCTAGAAATAGTTTCTGTAAGTAAAATCATATTCAATCATTAAGAAGAAATGCCTAGAAATTAAACAGACCACAAAATTGCTACGGTACTACCCCTGGGCAAGATGCTTATACAGATCACCAATGACTGCCACTCTGGACTCGAGTGGTAAAATCAAATGGAAGAAGAAAAATGACAGGGTGATGATTCAGTTGGTAACTTTCACTGCAGCTACACTTGTTTAAAATAACAATATTGGATAGCTAAGACACAACAAAACTCTGAGTTCTCTTCTGCAGAGATAATGCTACTGTCTCTAAGTTGATGGAGTTGAGGAAAGGAACAGAAACTGCCACTGAAGTCTTTAGAGACAAGCTGAAGTAACCTTAACTGAATCAAATGGCATTAAGCAACCATAAAAACAACCAACTTTGGTTAAGCTTAGAGATAACAGCTGCACCACAGCTTGTAGAGGAAATTTCTCCTGACATAGTTCTATGACAGCTGCTGCCACAATATCCCTGCACAATTTTTGGACCAAAAAGTCAAAGATGTTGCTTTACACCCTCTTTAGCTACCTAAAGGTATATCATGCCAGTGTGACAGAGCACACCGTTGCCTTCTTTTTCCAGTACTCAAGAACATTAACTTTTTTGCATCATTACACACGTTTTTACTTTCACTTAGAACAGTGAAACTAGGTGACTAGTTGATTCCCCATCACCATCCCATACAACCTGCAAGAAATTATATAGCAGACAGCTAAGCCTGAACACACTTACATTTGAAAAGAAATAGTATGTACCCAGTGTAGCAGGAAAACAGAGAAAAAAAAAAAGAGATCAAGGTTAGAACAGTTACTGACAGAAAAGTTAGTTTCCAGTATTGTTGAGATTAATAAACTTCCAATCATAATAAATTATCGTATTAAGTAACCTTTTACCTCTTTGTCTTAATTTGTGAGTGAAAATAAGGCTTAAGCAGACACTGATTAAAAAAATACACTCTAAGAGACAAGTTGTAGCAAGTGTGAGGGTAACAGCCTAAGGTTGGTAAAGTGTTTTATACAGGGATTTAGTGAAATCAACTTTACTTTCATTATGCTAAACAGATTAGAAAGCCAGTAAGCTCATACTTTACACCTTCATACACGCAAAATTATTCCTGTCACTAAATGGCTCTCTATGACTGACAGACTTAAATTAGAAATAAAATACACATTTTTAAATAAAGCAAGCTAAATACTTGCAGAAAATGGTAAATTTTTTTTACTTCAAATATTTAAATAAAGATTAGCTGTCTTTTTAAGGTGATTGTTACAGCTTAAACATATTTATGAGCTTAATGCAGCTATTACTGGATATAATTTGATTATAGTCTATGTCATCAAATGTCATTTGTCTACAGAACACCAGACTTAAATAACACTGAAGTCCATCAGATTTTAAAGCCTATTAATGGTGTTATGTATCACAAAGGTATACCATTATTTTACACTGACAATTTATATACATTTCTAATCTTCTAGTTTTAGTTGTAACTGCTTAACAAATAGAGAGGTGAGGAAATTAAACTTTGGAATTAATTAGGAATCAACTAAGAAATTGATAGGCTGTTGCTGTTCTTTCATACAACCAGCTTAAGTAGTGTGACGAAAGAGTTCCATGGAATTTCATTCCACCAAGCTCAAATGCTACTGCCTCCTTATCACAGCCCGACCAGTAATCTCACCAACTGAATTACAACTCTGATGAGTAAATGTTTAAAAACTTTCTAGACTGCAATCTCTGTAAAACTCTCATGTAACTCACCATTTGTCCTGGCAGTCTTTGTCTCATTTTTAAGGCAGCTATGTGAGTTGATTTTTCTGCGGTAATTTCTCAGCTCCGAATTAGCTCCATTCAGATACAGAGAAAATCCTTGTTCTAACTGCTCCAGTTTGATTTGTATAGGATCCTTTCTTTTTAAACGTCTCAGCAGCCTGAAGTAGAAAGGATGTTAATTCATCATTACGCAGAGCGTATACAGATGTCAGATTACCAATAAATGCAAAAACCACACAATGACACAAAGCTAAAAAATAAGTTTCTAGTCCAAACAACAATTTCAGCATATAGCTTCCAGGACCTGCTCCTGTTCCGTAATGCTTGTATGAGTACCCACATGCTGTGACATGTGAAGTTTGACCGAGCCTCTTCCTTCGGAGATTTTTTTCTATGTTGTTTCTCATTTCACATTATTTTTCCATTTGGTATCTAGTATACTTAACCTTTCTTCTTGAGAATATTTAAGATTTTTACTTAGAATACCAAAAAGCTTAAAAATGGTTGAGCTTTTTTCAAGAAAAAAGAAAAAAAAAAGAAAGTAAAAAGATTATTTGTGTTTTGAAACTTGAGGGGGGAAACCCCCAATCGATCATGCAGTTAGAGATACCAGAAACTTAAAGTCCGGTTAAAAGAACATTAGAAAATGCCCTTCCCCAGGCTGAATTCCAGTGAAAGACCTACCCTCCCACTTCCAAGTGTCATCTTCCCTCCTGTTACCATGAGTTATACTCTGTCCATCCCAATTCCTTCGGTGAGGTGACATGCAGGCCAGGAGGTTGCAGCCATGTGGGTGACAATTTCCGCCTTCCCCCACATGCTGCTTCCTGGTTTCCTTCTGACTCCAGGGTGGGTCAATCCACGGGCCAAAGTCCCTCAGGGGTGTAATATTAAATAATTTGCTTTTATCCTTTTCCAAAGCTGCTTTAGCAGACTATATATGAAAGAAACGTGTATTCACAAAAATTGGCTGTTCTAACATAATTGTGGCTTTTGGAGGGTTTTTTTGGTCTTTTCACCAAACCATTCAGTTTGTTACAGAATTTGAGTAAGAATTTGAGTAAAAATCTTATGACTTCTGGTAAAGCAGGGAATGCAGAAAGTTCTGTAGGCCCTTCTGAATTAACCAATGAAATTAATGTCTAGAGCACGACAGGAAGATTCACATGAACGAAGATTAAAATAAATGTTTTAAACTTGTTTGAAAGATACAGTAGTTTGCAAAAGCCACCTCCATGTCCTTATCTCCCACCTTAACAGAACCTGACTTTGCACATTTACCTTAATGCAACCTTTGCATGCAATTTTCTGTATTACTGAAAACATAAAAACTTTGTCTCATAACAACATCCTCACAGTGTGAGCTGCTAATTACTTCTGAATCTAAAACCTCTTGCAAGAAACGCTTGCTCATGGATAAAAATGTAGAGAGGACAAAGTCTTCGAAGCAAAGATAAAAGTTTATTCAGGATCAAAATAAAGAAGTCAGCTGAGTCGGGTGCCTCTCAAAAAGAGCACACCTAGCCACAAAACTTCAGGTATTTATGTCCTGCCCCCTTTTCCCATTGGTTGGGTACTTCAGGGCGCACATTCTTTCACGACCCGTCAGCCTATCACAAACTCGATTCACACTTTTCTCCTTTTAAGGAGATTATTCCTGTCACTAAATGGCTCTCTATGACTGACAGACTTAAATTAGAAATAAAATACACATTTTTAAATAAAGCAAGCTAAATACTTGCAGAAAATGGTAAATTTTTTTTACTTCAAATATTTAAATAAAGATTAGCTGTCTTTTTAAGGTGATTGTTACAGCTTAAACATATTTATGAGCTTAATGCAGCTATTACTGGATATAATTTGATTATAGTCTATGTCATCAAATGTCATTTGTCTACAGAACACCAGACTTAAATAACACTGAAGTCCATCAGATTTTAAAGCCTATTAATGGTGTTATGTATCACAAAGGTATACCATTATTTTACACTGACAATTTATATACATTTCTAATCTTCTAGTTTTAGTTGTAACTGCTTAACAAATAGAGAGGTGAGGAAATTAAACTTTGGAATTAATTAGGAATCAACTAAGAAATTGATAGGCTGTTGCTGTTCTTTCATACAACCAGCTTAAGTAGTGTGACGAAAGAGTTCCATGGAATTTCATTCCACCAAGCTCAAATGCTACTGCCTCCTTATCACAGCCCGACCAGTAATCTCACCAACTGAATTACAACTCTGATGAGTAAATGTTTAAAAACTTTCTAGACTGCAATCTCTGTAAAACTCTCATGTAACTCACCATTTGTCCTGGCAGTCTTTGTCTCATTTTTAAGGCAGCTATGTGAGTTGATTTTTCTGCGGTAATTTCTCAGCTCCGAATTAGCTCCATTCAGATACAGAGAAAATCCTTGTTCTAACTGCTCCAGTTTGATTTGTATAGGATCCTTTCTTTTTAAACGTCTCAGCAGCCTGAAGTAGAAAGGATGTTAATCGAATGAGGCGACTTAAGTGCCCACGGGTAACAGGCATGATGGCCAGCAGATCCCAAAGCCATGCCTGTACCCCATCCACTTGCTCGCAGTCGGGTTGTGGCCACAACAAAAAAAATCTCCCAGCCTCAAGCACAAAGAAAATCCACACCAAATGTACCCTTATCCTATCTTTTGCCTGGGTGCAACCCTGCTCCCAATTCCCAAGCATCACCCGTAACGGGCTGTCAGGTGAAATGTTCTAACCCGGATCCTCAGATCCCTTTTACTAGGCGCATTTCCCATTATCTCGGTGTCCCGCAGGACTCTGTCCACCCAGAACGCTTTCACTCCGCCCCCGGGCGCCCCTTTACCAGTCCTTCTCCTCACAGTGTGTTTTGAAACTTGAGGGGGGAAACCCCCAATCGATCATGCAGTTAGAGATACCAGAAACTTAAAGTCCGGTTAAAAGAACATTAGAAAATGCCCTTCCCCAGGCTGAATTCCAGTGAAAGACCTACCCTCCCACTTCCAAGTGTCATCTTCCCTCCTGTTACCATGAGTTATACTCTGTCCATCCCAATTCCTTCGGTGAGGTGACATGCAGGCCAGGAGGTTGCAGCCATGTGGGTGACAATTTCCGCCTTCCCCCACATGCTGCTTCCTGGTTTCCTTCTGACTGCAGGGTGGGTCAATCCACGGGCCAAAGTCCCTCAGGGGTGTAATATTAAATAATTTGCTTTTATCCTTTTCCAAAGCTGCTTTAGCAGACTATATATGAAAGAAACGTGTATTCACAAAAATTGGCTGTTCTAACATAATTGTGGCTTTTGGAGGGTTTTTTTGGTCTTTTCACCAAACCATTCAGTTTGTTACAGAATTTGAGTAAGAATTTGAGTAAAAATCTTATGACTTCTGGTAAAGCAGGGAATGCAGAAAGTTCTGTAGGCCCTTCTGAATTAACCAATGAAATTAATGTCTAGAGCACGACAGGAAGATTCACATGAACGAAGATTAAAATAAATGTTTTAAACTTGTTTGAAAGATACAGTAGTTTGCAAAAGCCACCTCCATGTCCTTATCTCCCACCTTAACAGAACCTGACTTTGCACATTTACCTTAATGCAACTTTTGCATGCAATTTTCTGTATTACTGAAAACATAAAAACTTTGTCTCATAACAACATCCTCACAGTGTGAGCTGCTAATTACTTCTGAATCTAAAACCTCTTGCAAGAAACGCTTGCTCATGGATAAAAATGTAGAGAGGACAAAGTCTTCGAAGCAAAGATAAAAGTTTATTCAGGATCAAAATAAAGAAGTCAGCTGAGTCGGGTGCCTCTCAAAAAGAGCACACCTAGCCACAAAACTTCAGGTATTTATGTCCTGTCCCCTTTTCCCATTGGTTGGGTACTTCAGGGCGCACATTCTTTCACGACCCGTCAGCCTATCACAAACTCGATTCACACTTTTCTCCTTTTAAGGAGTTGTTTTTCTACTTTTTCTGCGTTACACAGCTCTGCTTGTGCTGTCGACACACAAAATGGCTGCTCATAGCCCTGCTTGTGTCGTCGACATACAAAATGGCTGAAGCAAAACAATTCCATCTCTCACACTCTTGTTCTATAAACAAAAATCGTCCCCGTAAGCCATGGAAACAAGAACTATTTTATTAATAAATTTATCTATATTTTAAAATATGCTGAAGAAATACCATTATCTCCTCTAGAAATAACAACTTTGATGTACTTAGCAAACAAAGGGAAGAAAAGACAATCACCTGAATGCTTTAAGACACAGCAACTCAGACTTTGCATCACAAGTTTAAAAACTTGGTTTTTAAACTAATACTCACAACTGCTGAGATTAGATACTGTGTTAGATGGTACACAACAGCTACTACATACGCAATAGTGGTAACAATTACGTATCTTACCGGTTTCTCTGCTGAAGGGATATTAAGTATTCATCATGTTTTTCATCAAAGTCAGTCACCATATCCTTAATATAAAGCTGTAATGAGAACATAATTGTCACACCGAAGTATAGAAATAATTTATTATAGAGTACTACTGGTTTTGCACCCTCAATAGACATGAATGCTATAAACTGAAAAAAGTTCCTCCTTCAACAAAGCATAAAACTGTGAGAATAGTAAACAAAGTTCCTGAAGAACAGAGGAAGCATTACTTGTTTTACTTGTTTTTCAGAACCCTTCACAATCTACTGAAGAGCCAAAAAATACTAAAAATTGAAGGCGTACGCTATAATGAGTTTACAATCCAAGAACTGACAAACAAGTCAATTCTGGGGCACATGCTGAAAAAGCCATGCCCAAAGCCCAATTGCAGGATGATTTTCCTGAACTGCTACTGCTCAGGAGGTCAGTTAATTCTGGAACTTATTCACTGCAGAGGCTGTGTACATTTAAAGTGTTTAAGTGAAGATTTTACCTTGCTTGCCTTTCAGGAAATACAAACTTTTTCAGCAATTCCCACCACCTATCCCAGAGTCGCTGCTGCACGTTGAGGTAAGGTACACTCTTATACATGCAGAAGTTTAAACTTGCCACCCAAACATTTAATTTAGTTCTGTGCCAACAAAAAAACACCCAAAACCTCCCTATTTTGTCTCTTACCGACTGCAGACGTATCTGCTAACACACTGCCCCTGCCCGCGCCCTCGCTGAGGTAACAAACTGACACAGCCCCCTCACCTCGGGCTCGGGCCCGACCCCCCCCGAGGCACCGGGCTCAGGAGAAACTCAGAAGCAGAGCCCCCACCGGACGCAGACCCCGCAAAGAGCTGAGCGGAGCGCGACGGCGAAGAAGAGAAGGGCAGGGCCGGGCCGGGCCGGGCCAGGCCGCGCCACCACTGCACTGTTTGGCCGTTTCCTTGGTTACCGGCGCTGGCGGGGGCGCCCCCTCCG
>NW_009647739.1:986756-1030349 GCF_000708025.1 Charadrius vociferus
AGGCCGAGCCGGGTTTGAAGGCCGTAGAGGGGTCCCGGGGAGGTTTCCGTTCTCATGACTGTTTGCCGCTGAGGCATGAGCAGAATTTATACGTCCCTGTTCACCAGGGTGGATGTATCTGTTGTTCTCCTTTCCTCTAAACTAGTACTTATATGTGTTTCTTTTTTTTTCACCACTTCAATATACTTTAATTTTTGAAGAATAAATAGGGTATTTCCCTCATATATTCTGCGTGCTGATAAGCTTTAGTCATACTCAAGGAGTGGAACTCTGTTCTTTATGTTTTTTCCAGTTTTGAGGTTTCAAAAGAGTTTCATTTTTCCAAGTTACTTTATAGAGGTATCAGCATTGTTTGTGGCTGTCTTCTATTTCAGTTCCAAATTCCCGTTGCTTGGTTAAATGTTGGCTCTCTGCCTTTATTTCAGTTATGAAGAAATAGACCTTGAAACGGGGATACTGGAAACCAAAAGAGATCCTGTTCCTTCAGATGACATTTATCCTGTCCACATGATTTTGGATAATAAAGATGGCATACAAGGTTCCTGCCAGTATTTCAAAGAGAGAGTAGATATCACTGATCAAATAAGGAGGAAGGATTTGCAGCCGTCTTATACTTATGTAGAAGCTGTTGAAAAGTGAGTGAAATCCTTATATCTGTCATTAAAAAACTTTTAACTTAAGTTTTAAAATTTAGTTCTCACTCAGTTTGTGCAGGTTATATCAAGAATGGTGTTGGGGTGGGGGAGGGGGGATTAATCTTTCTGGTTTTATGGAACTAATAATAATTTATTACTTTCCTTTCTGTTTCTTAGATGGGGAGAGAAACTAGTCATAGTGGCTTCCCAAGACCAGCGTTACAGAGCTTTAATAGGCTGGGAGGGGGACCCTGACTTAAAACTCCCTGACTTCTCCTACTGTATATTGGAGCGTTTAGGTCGTGCTAGGTGGCAAGGAGAGCTTCAGAGGGACCTTCACAGTGGGGCTTTCAAGTAAGTTCATATCTTGCTATATGAATTAATCAGTTTCCACTGGTTATTTATAAAGATCTGTCCACTTAAGAATTCCTGTGTATTGATTTAAACTCGTATCTGTATTGGTAGTGTCTCATCCTTACTACCAGGAGCCCTGGGTTCCCTGGAGCCTGTATTGCTAGAATGATACTGGTCTCTTCCTTGAGTTCATTACACTTCCTGATATTTTTCTCATGGGAACAGAGATTGTCTATTGGATCAATACACGTTTCTAATTTGTGGGAGTTCTTGCTTTCTCTAAGTCGCTTTTTCTTCAAATTTGGGATGAAATGATGATTTTACTTTCTTTTTCTAAACTGCCTAGTAAGCATCTTAATCCTGCCCAAGTTCTGATGAGATTCTTGCACACCCAACTCTTGTCCCCAGCATTTGCCCTGTGTGACATCTTCCTCTATATGACCTGAATGGGAGTCTGCGTTACCAGCTCCCAGATTAGACTGTGTTTTGTTGATGGAGAAGCATTGCACAGCCTCTTAGGGGGCTTCTGGTTTTGTATTGCCGTGCTGGAGAATATTAGCATTCCTGTGAACGATTCGCTGCTTTTAGGAGATGAAGCCTATGTAGCTAGCAAACCACGCTGGCGTTGTTTTTTGCCACTTAGGAAGCTCTTTTAGGTAACTGAGATGATGGGGGCAGAGGGGAAATCTTGTGTGGGTACTTTTCTATCAGTTCAGTGGTCTGAGTCAGCTCACTGAGGAGTGACATGAACACCAGAGCTATTACAAGAGGAGGAGTGGTTGTGCTGTAGCCAGGAGTTAGAAAGAGAAGGTGGAGAAAGAGGGCATGGGGGTACAGTATTGGTTCAGCTGTCTCATCAAACCATGTCATTGCATGGATATTGTGCATAGAGGCTGTAGGTTAAAATCAGAGGTATTTCTGCTTAATTGGATCAACTATGAAAATCAGTTTCACAGGTTATCTTCATTTGGGTACGTACTAATTTTGCGATTGTCACAAAAATTGAAAATTAACATAACATACATAGCTACGACCATAGGTAATATAGGTAAAATGTTTTGGGGTACCGGATAATTAGAATTTATTTGCAGAAGTTCCTATGCCAATGGATATCTTGCTGTCTTTTCTTTAGAGTGGATGCTGGAAAAATTCATTATCACCGAAGAGTATTGGACAGAAATGGTCTCATAACAATGCAGTCCCATGTCATAAGACTACCAAGTGGAGCACAGCAACACTCGATTCTTCTACTTCTGACTCGCTTTCATGTTGATAGGTATGTGCCACTCAGATGTTTTACAGATCTCCTGGGTAGACTGTGACCTTTCACTGTGAGGAGAGTTTGCTCTGTTGTCACAGAACCATCAAAGTTGCCTGGTATTGACCCTTCTCAATTTCTTTATTAACTCCTCTTCTAAATGCTGCATGGTTAAAGCTTACTTGTCTTGGAACTGGAAACAATAGGGTATTCTAGTGCCTGTTATTTGCCTGTGTGAGCCTAACTCTTCTTATTGTAGCACTAATTGCTCTGTTAATTTTGAGTGTTCTCGCTTCAAACACATTTCTAATAGAAATTTTAATTTGTTTTCCTATTTTGTTTATGGTTAGAACTTGTGCTTCTGTGGATTGCCAATGAAGTAACAGCCTGAACTGAGTCACTGTTCCCTCAGTTGGGGTCTTCTCTTAGTGTCAAATTCTCTCCTGTGCTATTCACAGAAGGAAAAGAAAACTACAATTCCTGAAACAACCTGAGAACACTTCAGCATACTTTCTCTAGTGACTGACATTTCGTAAAGGTACAACTCATGTTTATAAAGTTATATGCATGCTTACACATAAAATAATTTTCTTTTCTTGATTAGGAGGAGCAAATATGATATTCTGATGGAGAAGCTCTCAAGTATGCTAAGTGCTCGTTCAAACCAGATGGAAACATTAGGAAACTTGAGGGAAGAACTGGTGAGATTCATTAATCTCTTTCAAATTCTCACTCATGTAGAATCTAGATGATTGGTCTCAAAGGCATTCATTCATACTGCCTCTTTCTTTAAAGTTGCACACTATTTTGGGGTAGGGTATCAAAAGAAGGCTCTTAACCTACTGGATCAAGTTACTGTTTACAATAAGCAGGGAGTTCTATTCGATCGACAGTTTTAGAAAAGTTTTGTTAATGAATATCATTATGCAATTCTTACTTGCATGATGCTGCTGCTGCTTGTTTGGACAGTAGAGTTTGAGGGGCAGAATGCAGTCCAGAAGCATCTCACACTCTGCCTGGTGTCTGCACTAGCAGGCTTTTAAGATCCTTCTTTGATATCATACCCTAAAATACTGTGTTTTAAGAACAGGCAGTATGAATGCTTTTAATACTAATCACCGGGAGGCGAGACTTTTGAGCTACAATGACTTTTGCTATTTCTCTTTGCATTAGGGTCTTTGTGAGAGAACTTTCAAACGTCTCTATCAATATATGATGAATGCTGGCTTAGCCAAGGTAGTATCCATCCCATTACAAGATATACACCCCAATGGCGGACCCTACAAGACGAAGAAAGGTAACTAGAACCATATTTTTGCTTTCTTTTTATGTAATTACACTGATGCCATTCTATCCATAAGATTCAAATTTTAAATTTAGAGATACATAAGTGAAGCTCTGTTTACGCAGTTATGTGGAGAAGTGTGTTAATAAAGCTAGAACAGTGCAGCCCACTTGAATTAAGCATTTGTTCCAGGTCTTTAAGAAATGGATGCAGGAAAGTTTGTTGTATATCGCTGTAAGCTTTTTTCAGTGGATTGTGACTCCTCCTAAGACTGCTCAAGCCAATACAAAGAGAGTAGGGACAAAGAGAGCAGTCTGCTGACTTGTCAGGTCGAAGCTGAATGACAAGTCAATAAACTTGACAAAAATACATACAAAGTTATATAAAACAAAAAAGACCATTATGAAACAAGAAGCTAAAGAAACAGCTCATCTTAGCTATGCCTTTTGCTTAAAGTCATCAGAATGCAAAGCTTTTCTGGAAAGTTTCATATCAAATTATGAAAGTAAGCTTCTACAGCACTGCCTTGGAATTCATTCAGTAAGCGAGAGAGCCAACAACTGCTATTCAAAAAAGCCATAGTCTACTGAGAGATACTTTAATGCATAACCGCCTTTGAATTCAAAGTTAATACATCTGCCCAAACTGCTGATAACTTCCAAACATGTAGTGGAAAGACAAAGAAGAACAGAACTGCGTGAAGAAAGGGAATGAACAAAAGCTGCTCTCAGAAAAAGATGCAGATAAAACTTGCATGGGGAAAAACTACACAAATGCAATTGCTTAAGGAAATCTAAACCAAGTCTTTAATCACAGAAAATCCTAAGAGGCAGATCTGCCAGGGTTAAAAAGAAAATAGTTCTAAAAGTTGAAGAGTGTGTTTTTCAGAGATGTAGTGAACTGTTTGTGGGGGGAAAAAAAGTAATACAAACTAAACATTGCAAATTATATAGTCCTTGTGAGTAGGAGTGATCATGAAAGAAGTGAAAGTGCCAATAAAAATGTGAGAAATTCAAGAAGACAAAAGTGAATGCCAGTTACATGAAGCTGGACTAAAGCTCTTAATAAGACAACAAATACCTTCAAATCCTCTAAGTCTGGGGGAAGGAAATGCTCTGTAGGGAAATTGTTATGAACAAAGAGAAGCAGCAGCCAAAAGTAGGTACAGCATCTAGCCCAGTTCAGAGAGAAATATCCCACATTGTACCGAATAAATAAACGAATGATTGAATGAGCTCGTTGTCATAAAATATAAAGGTCCACCTCCTTCCTGTAAGACTATCAGAGGGAGTTTTACACGGGAGAATTCATTTAAGTTCAGAGTTCCATGAACGCAGTGGAGATCCTCAAAAATATTGTAGAATGGATCAGTGTGCAATAACATATATGGGAAAAATTATCATCAAACTGTTACAAAATATGTATTGTACATAGTTCATGTATTTCTGGTCTGAGAAAATGTCTCAACGTACAGAGGTTTGTATGACAGGGATACCTGGAGTCACGCCATTCAGCATCGCCATTGACAAAAACCTAGATTCTGTCTTACAGTGTCCTTGAGTAGATTGTATTGCACCAGACTGTACTTGTTTATACTTCCTCACAGCGAATTAAGTTTCAGAGATGTTCTAATAAGCTGGAGACATTTGCAAGTAAACCCCCCAAAACTAGATAGTATTGCTAAAGGATACGAGTTTATAATCAGTAGTAAAAACATCTAACTTCCAATTAAAGTATTTACTTAAAAGACAAGAAAATACAAGTCCATTTATAAACTTGGTGGCAATCCACAAGGTAGTAGATGTTTTCTCACAGATTGGCACAACGGCAGATGCATTCGCTACTTAAGTTTGTCATGAAAAATGCCACCTGATGAATCTTTCATTTGAATGATAATTCCATCTTACAGACGTAAAAGCTGAAAATCCACATAAATGCCTTCAAAAACACTAGGTATTAAACTAGGATGAAATAATAATAGCTGATTTTCATTGGAGATCAAGATAGTTTAATCTCTGGAGTTATACAGGAAAGCAGATAGATGTGGAGGATCATCACTGAGGATGAAGCCAGAGCATCTGCTATGCGAAGCACGTTATTGGGCAGCAGGAGCTAAAGTAAAAAGAATTGGTCAGGTTTGGGATTGTGTGTTTTTGTGTTTTGGTGTTGGGTTTTTTTTGCGTGTTTTTTTGTTTTGTTTTTCAAATGTTGCTTCAAGTGAAAATTAATGGGCTGTAGAAATACAGAGAATGTGATAACAGTGCCTTCAGCCCTACCAAAGTGTCAGCACTTAATTACTATCCTAAGCAGTATCTTAAGATACTGGCAGGGAAAGATTTCAGATTGAGCAAAAATAATGGAATGATCTGGCCTGGAGCTCAGTCACATGATGAAGTTCCTGTGGATTCACTTCATGTCGGCTAGGCTTCAGTAACTGATCATATGTATACATAAGATAAAATTCATGAACTGAAACCTTAATGATTTCAGCTAAAGCTTTCACCTGGCATTTTTCACAGCAGAGCTGTACCAGAGTAGTGGAGATGGCTGTAGATGTTCCCACCCACTGCTGCAGCATGAATTGGCTCCTTCTGCAGCAGCTGCTAAATCACTGAGACTTTAGAAGCTGGCAACGTATGTTAACCTATTTCTAGCTTCCCACTGGTCTCTTAAATTGTTCAACAGGCACTGAATGACACTGATGATAGTGGGTCATCCTTATATCAGGGAGCAGGATCGCTACTGCTCTCCTTTAGTCATCTGTCCCCACTCTTCTGTGAGATCCCAGAAGGGTCAAGTAGGTGGAGAGTTACTACAGCACAGCCAGTGCACAGTAACATGTTAAGATGTGGAAATGAATCATGTATGAGATTCTTGTGGCTGGTGGGCAGCAGTGCGTTCTGTTCTTGTGCGACAACCTTAGATTTTGTATCTCCATTTTGATTGCATATAATTATAGTACACCGTAGATGTTGTTAAACCTAGCCACTCCCTAGGTGCAGGGAGTAGGTTAGGACTGTGGACAAGAAATCTAGAGCCTTAGCTGCTCATATATGGTTGCACATAAAGATTCTATAATATAACTAGTAGCGTGTGTTGTGGAATCGGCAGACAAAGGCTGAGAAGAATCTCTTCTCATAGTGATGTTGGAACTGTGCGCATAACTATGGTTTAGCTATGCTGGAAGAGCTTATTGAGTGGGGTGGGACTCTTCTATTTGATCCTGTTCTGCAGAATGCCAGTTGCTTGGTGTGTGCTTCCTCCAACATGCATGCGTACAAATGTAAAAGAAGGTGCTGGGACATATGATAAACTGGCAGTTCCTTTAGGTGCTGGGATTTTTAAATATGGGGAGCTGACAGCAGTACCTGATAGGGCCCACTAACTGGTGTCCACTTTGCCTTTCCTCAGCAAGTGATCAACCCTGTGTTAAGGAAGAGTTTTGCAACCAGGTAGCTTATTGCAGTTCTGTATCTTCAAATGTGTGGTTCTCTTTCATTGTGTGATTTGCATTTATATGAAGTAAAAAAAAAATAATGTTTTGAGTCTGTTGGGAAAAAAAAAAAGGAGGGTTTTTATACCCAGTGAGTGATCTTAGTCAGATGTGTTTTCTGAAGAATAGTACTGTGGATCAGCATTTATTCCTTTCATTGATTTATTTGTGTTACTGAAATTTCTCTTGTTATTTCAGTGTTTTCCATTCTGCTTATAAATCACTGTATTGGGCAGTCCTAATGTTGATGCAGACATGAAGGTTTGGAGCACCTCAGAAATTCAGCTAGTCAGTATTTTGACAGACTCATATATAGGGAAAAGCTCTTGCAAACCGTTCCTAGAAATAAGCAGTTGTCTTTGGTCTTTTCTGTTCCCTATCGTGCTACTTCTTTGTGCTGCTGAAAGAAGTATAGTAAACAAGCATATCCCCCCTGCGTTTTTGTAAGAGTTGTTGCTGACATGTTCACAGGGACTGATGTCATGGTCCGTTGCCTTAAATTACTAAAGGAATTTCGGAAGAAAATGGAAGATTATCATGATGATGATGAAGAAGAGATGATCACAAAAGCTATTCAGCCTGTGGATATTGTTTGCGAAAGGGATATGCTCACCCAGGCTTATGAGCTAAGTAAGTGATGTGGTAAGACATGCCTTGTATGTATAAAAGAAAGGTATATATGGGGGGGGTGTTAAGTTCTGGTCGCTTTCTACGTATCAGAAAGTGTCATTTTTTCATGGAAAAGATGAGCTTTATGTTCAGATTAGACTGGAGCTATAGGTGCTGCCACCTGTTACCCCTTCCCAGGAATCTTCTCAGCTATTCAGTGCCACCAAAATAAGACAGCATGGTAGAAACAGGGTGTTGTGGTGGGATCAGAAAAGGTGACACAGAAAACAGTGTTCCTTCTTCTTCTACCTCTTTTACTTTCATAATGGAGAAAATACCTGTCTGTGGAAAGCTGTCAGGGAAAAAATTCACCCTGCTTTTATTCTGAAGCTATCACTGTCAGACCTCATTCTGTTGGGGCGCTGCATCACATAAAATTGTGTTTTATGACAGTATTTGACTGCATATTGTATATGTCTGTGAAAATACCTTCAATTGTTAGTGGTGAATGTTAAATTTTATATTCTGGCATATACGGTTATTCAGAGCGAATATGAATGTATATACCAAATGTATGTATATATAATTTGGTCAGATTATTTCCCTGAGATATTTTCTGGTTTTTCTTTCTGAAACAGTTGAAAGTAGAGGAACCAAAGGTATTTCTCAGGCAGAAATTCGCTTGGCTATGAATGTGGGGAAGCTAGAAGCGAGGATGCTCTGTCGCCTCCTGGAGAGATACAAAGTTGTCAAGGTGAGGTTAAAATAAAATAATTTAGGTACTTACTCAAACTGGAGATAGAGTTGTGGTTACTGTGGTGGTATGTTATAACATTGTTAACCTCAGACAATAGGAAGGGCAGGGATTTGAGAATCGACGGTGAAAGAGTTCTGGTAAGATTGAAAAAAAGTATTACTTCAGTTGAGGAAAAAGTATCCAAGAAGTGTTCAAAGAGTACTAAAATTTTAACCTACTGTAATCTCGGGACTAGATCTAGTTGTTAGAATGTAACATATCTGCTCTCCCAGAGTATCTTTTCTTTATTGTTTCGTGATCAGCTGCCTTGACATCTAGTAGTTCGCTGACCCAGATGGACAGGTGTTTTACATTGGTTTGTGAGTGGGTGCTTAAGTAATAAAGCTTGGGGGACAAAAGGGACATGGCCCCATATTTGCTGTCTGTGCCTGCTGAGCGTACGTTCCGGAGGTCCACACCAGCTGGTGGGATTCTGCTGGATGCCGCTTCACAGCGTTCTGGAGGAACACTGTTCCCAGCACTGTGACAGGTCTGCCCTCCAAAAAGAGACAGGGCAGAGAAACTGGTCTCACGCCTGCTTCATCTGGCCTCAACCGCTTACCTAATCAGTGGTAACCCAACAACCTGGGGGCTGGTACTTTACGGAGATGAACATAAATGTCTTCCAACTCAAAATAGCCCCTTTGCTTGATTTTGGACTATTAGGCAACTTCTATTTTGCGGAGACCCTCTGTATACGTTTAAAATCATTAATTTACTTGCCTTTTGAAAATACCAGCAAATTCTGGGGAAAAAATAGATACAGTAGAGGTTATGGTGATTAAACTCCATGTTTCCGAATATTTCAGTATTTTTTTCATTTCAAGCGGACAAACAAATTTAGCTGTCGTTTCCCACATGCACCCCCTTGCCCCTTTTCATGAAGGCAGGATAATTGCCATCTTCCCTCCATTGAGAATTTTTTTAGTAAGATCTTGTCGTTTGGTAAAAAGTTCTATAGAATTAAAAACAAACATACTGTATAAACCATTGGAATAGCTAAACATACTTTTTCCTAAGTCGACTGTGAAGATGAAATCTTCCCTTATCGATAGGCTCAGTGTTTGAGTTTCTAGGTACTTGAAAGCATCAGTTGTAGCAGACAGGGCAACAGCAGTTCCACTCAACTCTGATTCACTCTGGTAACTTCTGCATTGCAGTTATTTCACAGAAAATTTTTTCTGGGAAAAAATTGATTTCCAGGCTGAATACGTGTAGTTTGTTCTTCCGTAGACTTTTCTACATCCCACATAATGTAGGCGTTTCGTTCTAGTATGCGGGTAATGCAGTTTTATTTATTTTTCAAGCATGGTATTTCTTTTGATTTCTATGTGTTAAGGTTAGTCAACGTTTTTGTTATTTAGAAAAAAAAAAAGATAAGAGCATGATATCTTTTGATGTGAGGGGAGAATGGTTAGAAAAATTTCCAGCTGTTGATGCTGGAGAACAGACTGCAAGAATGGGCAAGTAAGGTGGTAAAATAACCTTCCGACTATTTCCTTAGGGTTTTATGGAGGATGAAGGTCGGCAAAGGACAACAAAGTACATTTCGTACATTTTTGCAGAGGAGAGTGATTTAAACCGTCAGTTTGAGAGAGAGAAGGCTAGGAGTGAGCAGTTAGCTACAGTTACTTTGGCTCTAGTGCCAGAAGATTCCCCACCTGTGGAAGATGTGTCTCCTGGAGAAGATGATGCTTTGGTCTCAGAGTCTGACAATGAAGAAGAAGGGAAAGATGGCAAGAAAAGAGGAAAAGGTCAGAAGGCCAACTCTGGTTCTCTGTTGAAATTAAGTTCCCAAGATGATACCCATCAGTCAACACCAGCTAAAGGTAGATCATGATTTTGAAATTTGGAAAGAAACTTGCATTTTTCTTATGGATCCTTTTACTAAAGAAAAGAGTCTTATGCTATTAGCTTCCGTTGAAGATTTTGATCGTGTATTTATTTTTACGCTTATTTGATTATTTCCATGCTTTTTTGCACCAAAAGTGTTATATTTTGGTATACTGTAGGTGTGAGATTCTTAAGGCTGAAGTGCGCGCTGGTGTTTGTGTGCGCCAAAGAACGTTTCTGACTATCACCAATCACTGGGAAAATAAGTCTGCTTCTCCTTACCCCCATGGCATTTCTCCCCGTTTCCCCATGCAGATGAAATGAGCTCACCCCCCTTGCTCCCTGGATATTCAGTTATTTTTCTGGTGGCTTGAGGAGCTGAAATGGTTCCACAGAGGGTCAGAAAAAATTCCCCAACTGTTGCAAGGAAGGAGGCAGGACTGAGTGGCTAAAAAAGAGCGCAGTGGGGAGACCGTGGTAGCTAGCAGTCAGCTTGGCTTAAGCTGCTGAGACAAACAGCATCCTTGGGTAAATTTTGTATCTGCCTTGGATGTTCTACGATGAACTGACAAAGTATCTGTCATGGACTCGGTTTTTCAAACTATCTTACAGCTCAGGCTGTGCCTATCAGAGAGCACCATCTTGGTAGAGCTTTAGCTTTTAAAGTCCTTGAAGACTTCAGAAGGGATTTGAACACACTTTGTCTTCCTTGAAATATTTTATTTCTTCCTCACTAAGGAAAA
This sequence comes from Charadrius vociferus, assembly GCF_000708025.1. NCBI lineage: Eukaryota > Metazoa > Chordata > Aves > Charadriiformes > Charadriidae > Charadrius > Charadrius vociferus. The sequence continues at coordinate 997,763 of NW_009647739.1, forward strand.
AGGCAGTCCATGCTTCTCCTTGAAACACATCATTTCATTCCATTGGACATGTAAATGTTATCTTAGGTGCAGGAAGGAGCACAGGAGCTGACAGACCAGCCAGTTAACGTTTTTTTTCTAAATTGAAACATAGAAAAATTCTTCCCCTTTTAGCAGGTTTTTTTTTCAGTTGGAAATGCTTGGTATTGAGCCTTAGAGTCTGTATAAAATATATTTGTTCATGTACTACTGCAAACCTTCAAGTGGGGTGAGTTCACATAGAGTAATACTGACTGCTCGTCTGAGACCAGATAAGATGGTAACTAACTAATTTAAAGCAGCAATAGGCTTGGGATGACTTAACCCACAGCCTTAGTCCCCTAAGCGTATTGTAACAAAAATGTCTTGTCGCCCGGAGCTAATTGCTTCATCTCTTTTCCTTAGTTATTTGGAACATCTTAATGTGAAAGCTAATAGCCTTTTGGGGACATATTTTAAAGAGCATATGTTGGTGTATTTTTTTATTTTATTTGTTTTAACTATTTGAATGCTCTCACAACTTCTCTGATGAGCTCCAAGGGAAGAGAGGAGAACAGATCTCCATTTCTTACGTAGATTATCTTTGGAATAATACTGAATTCTTGTGCTGCTTTTGAGTCAGAAAAGTCAGGTTTCTGGCAGAACTTGAGAATCTTTGTGACAGAAACTCTCCTTTCTTTAGACAGCAGTTTCTGGATAAGCTAATCTGGTCCTTCACGGTCTTCTAAGCCTGCCTGTGAAGAGGCTTCTGCTTGGAGAGAATTATGTCATGACAGGGAGTTCACTTTTTTTTTTAATCTTTACTTTTGGAGGCTGAATGCAGTCATTCGTGATCAAACCACTGCTTCCAGCTGGGTAGACGAATATGTGAAAAATGTAGAAGAATGCTTTTAAGTACAGATACCTGGGGTATGGGGGAATGCCTTTTATCGAGAGAGAAGCTGAACATTTACAGGAAACTGTGAGAGCAGAACAATTACAAGGCTGTTTGCTCTTAAACCAGGCTCAAAGCCAACAGCTGTGAAGTCTCAGGGGAAGAAGCTGCCTTCCCCTCAAATTCTTGAAGAGCCCGATGAGCTCCCAGACAACCTTTCGGGGGAGAGTTCTACTTTGGAAACTCTAAAGCAGGAGTCCAGCCTCTCCACCTGTGCTCGTTGCACTGATGAAGATGGAGATGTGGCTGTGGTGGAGGAAGTCAGACTTGAAGACCCTAAGGTAAGATCACGTCTTAGTATTTTCTTGTTTGTACAGCTGTCTGAGCTAGGTTATGTGCTTTTACAGTGAGACTTCAAGCTATAGGGTTTTTTTATTCATTTATGGGATTATTTTGGTTTTTAAAATTTAGTTTCAAAGTACATTCATATTTTGGCTGCATTGTATAAATGAAAATTATTCCAGGAGATAGGAAGGTAGATGTGGGAAATACAGTTCTGGGGTACTTCCCTGGTGCTCTCCAAATTCCCTGTGCTGACTTAATGCATGTCATCACTTAGTGTCTGTCGTGCACACAAGTGCTGCGTATCATCTGGTCTGTCTGCTCTAAACCAGGAGGAACAAATGGGCTTCAACATGAAAGTTGTGTAGCCTCACTGCTGCAGGACTGAGCCTGGGAGAAGAAGCCTTTCTGAGAGACAGGATATGTTGACTCGGACTCAGCACGACGTTAAGGCAGTTACCAGCTTTCTAGGCCAAAACTCTCAAGTCCAGATGTCTCAGCAAAAGTGCATAAATCTCTGCATCTAACTGCATGGAAATCTTAGTTTCTGCCTTGATTCTCTGTCTGTGAAGGGGAAATAAAAGATAATCCTCATCTGACTAGTTTCTTACAAATAAATACATCAAAACTCTGAATTCCTCAGATGCTACCGTGTGAGGAACCAATGATAGGCTGAAGACATTGAATAGTACATGTAAAATTTTTTTTTTGTCCATACTGTGCACTAGAAGGTGTGTGGCCAAAAGAAGGAAAAGCGTTCCAAAGCTACTGCGGTGGAGAGATCTCATGAAACGTACAGGCTGCTGAAGCGCCGAAATCTCATTGTGGAAGCTGTTCGAAACCTCCGGCTAATTGAAAGCTTGTTCACGTGAGTCTGTCCGAAAACAGCGTACTGGGGGCCTGATGCGTTTTGGTAGCAGAAGCACTATTTTAGTGCTGTGCGCATATTTCATTGGTGGCTTTTCTTGTCCCTGATGGCAATATATGCTATAATGTTGGAGATGATGACACATGGAAGTTGTGGGGGGTTGCAGTTATACTGAATCTTAAAAATTAATCAGCTGTTTGGGAGCATTAATAGTTCTCTGCAGATAATTACATAAGTGATTTTTTTTATACAGTACATGTCCCATAAATAGAGATCAGAGAACTTTTTCTCTGTTCACAGTATGCCAGTGCTTGGGGCCACATAGTAAGGTACAGCATGTCTCTGCTTGAAGATTCTTTCATCTGCATAAATTTAATCTCCACATGGTTTCAAAAAGTGTTTATGTGTTACTCTGTCACGGACTGTAGAGACTCATATCCTGATGTCACTCATTGTTGGTCACTAGAATTCTAGCAGGGTCCTGAAAGTTTGCTTTTCTTTGCAGTTTCATGTGGTATGGTTATATGTCACTCCTGACTTGCCTTGTCTGGACTAAAGATACTTCCCTGGAGGTTATAACGTCTTTCAGCCTTTTAAGATTCACTTCCAAAGAGAAATGGAAATTCTGGTGCTCTCCTGGAGTCCCAGCTGCCAAATTGGCAGGACTCCGTTGTCACAAATAGGATTGCACCATCCATCTTAGTGGCAGGATGTAAGATTCTGGCATGTGAATACGCACGGGGCTGCCTCCTATAGGAATTTAGTAAGAAATCGCGTCCTTATTCTTCTCTGGTTTGAGAATTTTAAAACCTTCTGTCACCTAGTTCAATTGCAGTGTTGTAAAATTAGAGCCTTGTCTTCTGGCACCAGCTTCATCACTGATTCATCTAGTCGCATCTAAGTGCAGGCTCAGAAGATATTTCAGGTCTCTGCTGTCCCCTTCAGTGCTGCCAACAGGTAGCCCACAGGTTCCCTCAGCACCAGTGTAAGTTCTGCCCCTCTGCATACTCCGCCAAGGAAATTTGCTGCTGTTATGCTGCAGTTATGTTAGTTATCAGGATGTAGTCAGGTAGTCATTTGAAAAAGTTGAAGTCCGTATGTACATTCACTTACTGCCTCATTCTCTTAATACCCTTCCCTTTTTCAGAATTGGTTCTCCACCATTGAGTCAGAAATAGGGCTTGGGGCATTTGTGAAAAAGTGCATGAAAACAGGCGTTAGGAGAGTAGGGTGCTGCTGCCGACTGCTACAAGGGAAGAATTGAGCTGGCTTCAGACGCTGGGGTGTGTGTATCTATATTGTGAATGCATGTGTTGTTTCTGAGCTCTGAACGCCACTAAGTAAACTCTCTTTGCCCCAAGCTGAACTGAGCTCACAAGTGGAAATATATACTGCATGTATTTCATCACCACTTAAAAAAAGCTGTAGATTTTCCTGGCCTTAGGGAGGCTGGATTCATAATTGCACTATAGCCATACACAGAAATCTGACATTGAGCATTTGCTTTCATCAGAACAGCGGTCGTCACATAAAAAGGATAAGCTTGATTACAAAGAAAATACAGGTGAAATGTAAAGCTAAGTTACCAGTTATCTACAGCAAAAGGGAAAAGTGAGCGATATTTGCTAAAGTAGGGAAATATCTGCTCACCCCGCGTCCTCTAACAAACTGCTTAAGCCCAGCAATGCTCCAAACTGCCTAAAATGCAAGGTATTTTTTGCATCTTTTAGGCTGCAGAAAATGGTGATGGATCAAGAGAAGCAAGAAGGTGTCTCCACTAAATGCTGCAAAAAGTCTATCGTACGACTGGTACAGAAGCTCGCGCGAGAAGGACTCCTCAGACTCTATCGTACCACAGTCATTCAAGATGGCATTAGTAAAAAGGTGACTGCACAAACCCTGGCAGCAGAAGCAGCTTTTCTCACAACCTTCTCATTTTGATAAATGTTTTGGGCCTTTTTACTGAAATATATGGATAACACTACTTTTTTAGCAGAACCCACAGTCGAGCTGCCCAGAAGCTACATGTCCCAAACTAAGCTACTGTGAAAACCCGATTAGTGCTTTCAATTATTGTGCTGCAGATAATTGTGAGACCAAGGAATAGTCCAGAGATCAAAGTCTCTGAACCTCCCTTCTGAGAGCTTCTGCTGCTTATCAGTTATGCAGTTCATGGTTCTCTCCCTGCACTGCCAGGCTGCAACACCATTCTATTTAATCCCCTTTTGAAAGCTAGGAGTATATGAGAAATCATAAATTAGCGTCTGAGTTGAAATTTATAGAATGTGATTTATTTTTTTAAAAAACAAAAATCCACTGTTATTGAAGATTATGGAAGTAAAATGTCTGTAGTTGTAAAGCTGAGACTTGTCGCTGTAACTCCAGTGTGAAACGTTCATAAGCAGGGAGAGAATCTAGTGAAAGTCACCTGCTTCGTAATTACTGTAGAGCACATAAGAAATCTTGCTAATCTGAATTGTGTGTGTACATTCAGTAACAATAGGTATTAGTTTGACCTTATGAGGTATGGCTCTTCATTTATCCCTTTCAGCCTAGTATTTGCAAGTGTGTTTGTTCCTTAAATATTTCAGATTTTAAAAACCCAAAAAACTGAGGTTTGTAGAAGTGACGTTAACTCTTCATTGGTACAGAGACCATACGGTCTGGCCTCTTGCTTAACACAAAGTAGCAATGGGAGTTTTGATCCACAAGTGTTAATATTCTGTGAACTATTAAACCTTCACAGATTTCATCCATTGTTGCTACTGTTAATTCACTGTCTCTGATAATAATCTCTGATAATTTATGCAGCTGGTATGAGACGTTATCTGCATAAATGCCTGATGTTTGTTTTCTGCTGCTTTGAACAGGTAGAGTTTGTTGTGCATCCTTCGGTGAGTCCTAATGATCCCCTTGTAAAAAGTGCCATTGAGCAGGTGCGTTTCCGAATCTCCAATTCAAGCACAGCGAACAGGCAAGTTGCAATGATGGCTTGTATGGTTTTGGGGGAACTTGGCTTATCTAGTACATGCAAAAATATGCAGAGGAAATAAACACAAAGTAAACAAAAATCAGCTGCCTCTAACAATAGAGAAATCAAACCACTAAGATGAAGCAAGATGCTGAATATCTCTCAAAGTGAGGAAGAAAGGAACTGAACTCTGATCCCTTGGACTTTAAACTTCAGCTTTGAGGTCTTGACTTCTCCGTGCTCCTTTTGCTTTGCGTTTCAGAGAGGCTGTCTTCACATGGTGTCACACACCCGGTGAGTCTTCGCAAACAGCCCTATTTAAAGAGGTTTGCCCATTCTTGGAGAGTGAGGCTTACTCGTGGGCAACATGAAGCTGCTTAATTTTCAGTACTTTGGTTAGTAGCAGATTTGGGGCCCAGGTTAGGCCTGTAATCGTGGTGCAGCGTTTGGAGGAAGTGTAGGATTTGCTGTAGCTGCAGAGAGAGAAATATGGGAATTAGGGAGAAATTCCCACTTTCTTTCTCTTGAGATTTAAGTGCTTTCTTGTGTATGTGGGGTATGGGCAGATAAATCATCATAGGGAGACTTCCAACTGAAGTATAGGCATCAACTTCTTATTGCAGAAGATTTGAACTTCAATTTTTGGCAGGCTTGCAAGCCTTAGGTAACTTTTACAGAAGACTAGATCACTTTTTACCTTTAAAACATCGACAAAGGAAGATGAGCTGGCACTGATGCCTAGCTGTTTGAGGGCTTTCTTAAGATGAGGAGAACCTGAGGGTGTTTCATGTTGAAATTCTACTTCTCAACACCTTAGTCATAAGTGTAGGCTGAGATTGTCACCCAAGTGCAAGTCTGCTGGGCAGCAGAGAACATAAGATTCATGGCTTTGGACACAAAGCATAAAAAAGGAACATGGTCAAGTAGCCTCAGAGGGAGACCAGTTCTCCAAGATGGGATTTTGCTTCCTTTAGGGACTAGTTATGCATTCTCAAATGAAAATCACAAGCTTCCATTTGCCCCTTATGTCTGCAAAGATTAATTTAAGAACAGAAATCTCGTATCAGTAGAGAATAGAGTTGTGTGTGTTAAATTCCATTGCCCAGCTTATCTTTTCAAATAAACCCATAAAAGGACATCTTTTTTTCCTGTCAAAATATTCTTATTCAGTATCATTTATTCAGAGCAAGCATTCAAGGTCATCCTCCTTTTGCAAAGAGGAGAGCTGCTTTTCTTTTAGTCACCAGCCCCAGCTATGCCATCTCTGTTCAGCTTGGATAAGATGTGAGCGTTTGCTTAACTTCTACTCAAATGCTGTTTGGTTTTAATACAGGATTAAAGTTCCCCAGACACCAACATCCCAGGACCATGCTGAAGAGGAAAACCTGGGGCAAGAGGCAGTTCCTGATTCAGGGGAAACGCAAGAAAGCTCATGTAAAGCTGATAATAGTCGGGCAAGAAAAACTGATGAAAAAATGGGCATAACACAGCTAAAAAATTACCACCCTGTTACAGGTACAGCTAACTTCTTGGCCGTTCTGTCATCTTTCACTTTCCCATTTATTGTTAATAATGTTTCAGATGTTGGGCTCTCTTAAGATACAAGCAGGGTTTTTTTCTTCTTTTATAGAAGAAAAATTGGGTTTACATTAAAGCAATCTCATTATCCAATGTTTTCTTAGCTGTTTATTTTTTCTACAGTTGTGAACTGGAGTACTACTACTACTTCTGTACTACTTGTAACTTGCTATTTGTAACTGATATTTACTTTCAACTGCCCATCTCTCCTTTCAGTTTTCTTCACATCAGTTTTGCAGAGGTGGGTATTTCACCTGTTCTAATCCTCTTTTTATTTCTGTTTGGCACTTAATCTTCCCTCCCAGTTCCAGGACTTGGGCGTTCTCTTGGCTTTCTTCCCAAAATGCCCCGTTTGAGAATGGTCCACATGTTCCTCTGGTACTTAATTTATGGACACCCTTTAAATGGAACACAGCAAAAAGGAGTTAGTGATGGTGAGAAAAAAGGCAGCAAACAAGGGCTGGATGTGAATGCAGCTGTTCTTGAAGCGCAACCGGATGGGACCTTAGAAATTACAACAACTGTGGTGAATCCTGAAATCTCTGCACAGGAGACTGAAGTAGAGTTGTCTAATTATACAGGTAAGACATGACACGTCCTGACTTTGCCATGGTTCAACACTGAAAAAAAGATAGAAGTCTACTTCCAAAAAGATTGAAAATCAATGGTTTAGATAATTTTCAGGTCATTTTAGATTTTCAGATTTCCAGACTACGAACTGCGAAATGCGTTCTGCTTGAACACTCACAGTAAAGCTATTGGTATAGCTATTCGGTTTGTCCTCTCTGAATCTAAGCCAGTGTTCTTGTTCCTAGTGTATGTGGATGACGTGTCCTGGATGCGCTATGTCCCCCCTCTCCCGGTTCACAGAGAGTTTGGATTTGGATGGGCTCTCGTTAGTGACATTCTTCTCTGCTTGCCTCTCTCAATCTTTGTTCAGATAGTACAAGTCAGCTACAAGGTACAATGGTTTTTTTGTTTTACATTTGTTTACCTTAAAGTCTAATAATATCAACTGTACCTATGAGCAGTAACTAATATCTTCTTAGTCTGTTTTAACAAAACTAGCCATTGGGGAGCACATACTTCAGTTCTTTTACAGAGAAGTTAGTTGCTTTTACAGCCCCATGAAAAAAATGTATAGCCCTGTAATACTGAGAATTCTTAAGCTAATATTTTGCAAAGAGCTTTTTATAATCACAGTGAATCTTCTGCCTCATTGATTAACAAGAATAATGTTTAAGCATTTTACAAAAGCAGTAACATTAGCTTAGAAAATATTTCAGTAGACAGTTCTGGTAGCAAAGCTTGGTACTTTAAAGGATAGTTATATTTTGCATTTTGATTAACTTCTAAAGTAATTCTAGGTGGATGGTCTGGAAGATTTTTTAAACGATCCACTGAAAAAACACACTCTGATCAGATTTCTTCCAAGGTCAGTCCGACAGCAGCTTCTCTACAAAAGGTAAGCAGACGAGCCAAAGTAAATGGGTCTGGGGAGGAAACAACAGTGGTTGACTGTTTTCTCAGTTATTTCCTGTTTGTGTCAAAGAGAACTTTGTTACTTAAGACAAGGATCATCAATCTTCTAAGGACAGTGTGCCAAATTGTATTTTTCTCTCCCAAATAGAAGGTAATAAGAAACTAATAAACAATATTCATGCATGCTGTCAGGCGGTGTTTGAGAGCTGGGAGGTTCTGTCCTTCATAACTCATCAGCAGGATGTTACTTCTGTATAAAACACCATCCCGACTGCTGCTAAATTCAGAATTTAATAGAGTCTAAATGTTGCTGTCCTTCATAAATCTTTCAGAAGATGCCACGTTTCCCAGTTCCTGCCTCTCATACATAACATACAATTTCTACTCGTGCTCTCGGTGGCATGTCTGCCCTTGTTTGCCATTCCTCGTTGAGGAGATTTAAAAATTGAGATTGGGCTGAAGATAGGAAGGGAAGGCAACATTAAGGAAAGTGATTTGAATAGGTGGAATCGACAGCACCATGTTAGTTTCCCCAGAAAGTCATTGCTAATGGTATGGATTTGGATGGTTGGAGGCTTATACAATGTTTTGCAAACCTGCAAATGTGTCTCTGGTGCGTGAATGGTGCTGGACAGTATCAGCTGTCAAGACTTTTGTGGTCAGCTCTGGTTTGCAGTTCTAACCTATTACTTGCTGAATCTTAGTAACGAGGAAACAGGATTTATGGTATTTTCTAAAATCTGCAGGCTCCATCTTCATAGGTTTATACAAAACAGCATGACATATGACCGAGTTGTCTCTTTGCCCCCCCATTCACTAAAACTTCTAACCCAGCCAAATTTGCTTCACTATTTCTAGGCTTGTCAAATAATCTTTCAGAGCCCCAGAGAAAACTCCTGTCAAAATACAATTCCCATTTCACTGCACAGCAAAACTTAGATCTTAGTGAAGCTAAATGTGGGCGAAGCTAATTTTTGACAAACTCTTTCTCAGAAAGATCTTGCAGAAGTTTCCTGCAACTTCCAGAACTTTGCCATATAAGCAGATGTACAGCATGGGAAACGTTGCGCTTTTTGCTCTGCCAAAGCTATAAGCAACTGAAAGCAGTTTCTTGGAGCGGTATTTCTAAACAACCTTAACTTCAAGGATCATTGCCCGGTTCATTCTATCTACACGTCTGAAGGCTTATCAGCCCATATCTAGCAGTCATGTTTTCTTACTCATGTTGTCTTTTCATTATATGAAATTGTCGGCAGATCTGCTGGTGTTCTGACCTTGTTAATTCATTTTTCCATATGGCATTTATAGCTAATGTTGTTCTTTGCTAGCAAAACTTTAGTTAGTATTTGGCTAAAATACTGTGTTTGTGATTTGAGGAAAGAAAATTTGGAGCTTTGGGATATTATATCCCAAAGCAGGTTGACAATTCAAACAAAAATACGGCTTCAGAAATTCTAAAACTCAATATTTCAAAAAAGCAGTGGTTTCCTGAAACTTCAGGTTTCTACATTAAAATGGCATCTTTTCTGGTGGTATTTTTACTGTTTCCGTAAGCGTGAATTGTAATACTCATAATATTGCTGCAGGAGGTACATCTTTTCAGTGGTAGAAAACCTTCAAAGATTATGTTACATGGGACTGATACAGTTTGGCCCAACAGAGAAATTTCAAGACAAAGACCAGGTAATTTTTTTGAAACATTTAGCCATTATTATTCTTGGGTTTTGTCCAGTGAAATAAATGCAAGGTTTGGGGGTTGTAATTACCTTAAATAGTTGAGTAAAATACTGATGTTTCAGATGATTATGCAAACCTCTAGATTCAAGTGATGTATTGCAAGTTGTGCAGATAATTTTTACCTCTTTTTCCGGAAAGACACTACTCAAATGTATAATGTGAACGTCGCACACAGTAACGACCTAGGAGGTTCCAGACTGGCAGCACTTCATGAAAAATGAGTGTGCCACATTCTTTTCCATCAAGGCGTTAGGCATTGGATGTCTGACACAGAATAAAGTCACTGATCAGAGTAAAATAATGACATTCGTACGCATCTTTTTATAAATAGAGAGCACATGCAAAGGAGAAGGCAGTCCCAAAATATACTTTATGAAGATAAGAAAGATAATTAGGCCCCAAAACACATCTATTCAAATCCTGAATGAGAGCTTGTAGGAAATAGTCACACTCTGTGGAACTTGAGAATGTCCTGTGCACATGGGGAAAAAGAAACCGTTCTAAATCTAGAAATGAGATTTCTGGATTGCTGGCAAAGGAAGTTTGGGAATACAATGCGATAGGGTGGGGATGGGGTATCTTCTATCAGAGTACTGGCTCAAAACAGCAGAGACTGAAAAAATGCTACGCAGTCCTAAACTAGATTAAGTTGTGTGTCCTGTACCTTAGGCAATTCTGATGATTTTTACCTAACGGCCGGAAACATACTGTATTTGACAGGTCTTTGTGTATATGAAGAGAAATGCTGTGATTGTTGACACCACTATCTGTGACCCCCACTATAACCTGGCTCAAAGTAGCCGCCCATTTGAGAGACGCTTATACGTTCTGAATACCATGCAGGATGTGGAAAACTTCTGGTTTGATTTGCAGTGTGTCTGCCTTAATACACCATTGGGTATGGTATAAATGTACATTCTTACCACCTTTGCTGTTATTCTGTTCATACCACAATTCCTCCTCCTTTTCTAAAACTTGAAGCAGGCTCTGTTTGGTCACTTCCAATGGTTTTTTTTGTGTTGGCCAGTCGTCTTATGCATCAAAGAAAAGCTAGTTCTGTCCATATAAATCTATAAAGTTGAGATCCACTTGAAATTTTCAGAGCAATGTTAAAGGAAAAACATTGTTAACTGTCCTGTTAGAAGTATCAAATTTGATAATAGCCCTGTTCAATTTTTAATCCAGTTGTGAAAAAGCCTTTTTGAAAATAGTTACTGGTATATTTTCGCCATAGCTCTCTACCGGTTTAAACAGAGATCCCTCTTCCTTGGAAAGATGTTGCAAAGCCTTCTAATAGATAGCCTGAGTAAGATGAAGGGAGCTAAAGGATTTTATGCACCCCAGTTTTCTGGAGTTCATGTTTGTGCTTAGTCCTTTTACATTTTTAAATAGGATATATGGATACAACAAATATACTTTATTTTTTAAAAAATAATAATTGGAGATAAGAGATTTCTCCTGAAACCCTAGACCAACACTATTCTGTATTTCTGTAATTTAGTCAGCCAGGTAAAAGGATCTATTTGTAATTTTGTCTTACTTTTGCATTGAAGCAGTTATGTACAAAAGGCTCCTTACACATTTGTCAAATCGTGGTGTGTTTGTGACTGTTGCAGCTTTTGCAGGCTGCTCAGATGATGGTTACTTCTAGTCCCCAAAATATGGGAATGACATTGTTTCACCAGTTTGCGTGTTTATGGAAGCTTTGTTGTGTTCCAGTGAAGTATTTTCCATGTTGAGCCTTGAAGGGAAAATTGCTCTGTGCTGGATTTGAATTTATATTGAGCCTCTAGAGCAGATACTTGCCTGAGATCTAGTCATGCCCTATTGTCTTTGTAGCATGGGCAGCCAAAAAGCAGTAGTAAGTCAGAAATTGGCATTTTGTCCTACCTTTGAGTTCTGTTACAATAAAGCCATCACGTGATTTCTCTGCTGCATCCTAAATGTACCTCCAACATGAAGGTGTCAGACATGCAAAGCGTTCGCACCGTGTTTCAGCAGTCTCAACCTGCCGCATGGTTTCTTGAGGATCGTTGACGTATTTGAGTATCTGAAAGGCTGCGATCCACGCCTAGAATATCAGTCAACTGCTGAATTATTTTCCTTATAAAGGGTACCCAGCCTCCTATTACTTCTGTCCTGGATACAATTTTGGACAAGTTAGTGCCTTGTGCTGGAAATTTACAGAGGCTAATGGTGTTCCAGTTAGAAGGTAGCACGTTTTAGTGAGAAGTGGTAAAAATATTTGTACTGTTTGGGAACTGTAGTTTCCTATAGCAGAGTGGATTGAAAATGGGCTGAAGTCTTACTTCTCGTGCTGATAATCAAACCCATTTGTATGTCCAGGAGTTGTCCGCTGTCCACGTTCAAAGAGAAGTAATCTTCAAGGGGAGGAGACGGCAGTAGATGTAGAAATGGAACAAGAGTCAGCAATGGATAAACACAATCTGGAACGAAAATGTGCGATGTTGGAATATACCACGTACGTCATCTTCATCCTTGTTTTGTTGCTTGAAAAAGAACTGTTCTAGTTTTGAGGATGTTACTCAATAGCAAATGCATTTAAGACTCTAGCATTTCAGTTGGGTGTTGTGGGGTTGGTATGGTATTTGTAATTGAGAGTCTATCTGATTATAAAGACGTGTAGTTATGTGTCATGGTTACAAGTAACTTGTCTACCAAGCAAGTTATGGGTAAAACAGATTGAGATTTTCTTCCAAAGTAGTATAGATGTGTGTTGCAAGAGTCTTGGGGAAAGCAAAGCTGAGAGGGAAGGAGTACTTCCTAAGCACAGTTAGTGCAAGGGAAAAATGTAAAGATTCTCTGTTCCTGTGCTTTATATCGTGGTATCTCAAGTACCGCGTAGCTTCAGTAGCTCCCCAGCGTCACATTCTGAAATATGTCCTTCTGCGTTGCAATTTGCTGCATATCGTTTACAGATTATTTTCTCATTGAACATTGTCTGCACAATATGCTGTTCATTTCAGTTGTTAGAGAGGCCCAGCTAAGAAGCGAAGTTACTGACCAAAATTGGTTCTGTTTTACCTCAAACCAGGACACTTGTGTGTATATTTAAACAAGCTTCAATGTATTTGTTAGAAAACTGGGGAGACCAGTGCTTGACAGTCAGTGTGAGAAAGGGTTATGATTGCCTTTAGTTGCTGGGGAAGGTTTTCCCCACGCTTGTCCTGAGAAATATTTTCATCTGAGCAGGAACTTTCTCTAGTTCTGTGGCAGGAATAGTGCTGAGAACAGAGTTTAATATGGCCATTGGAACTTAGTTAACAGTAATGAAGTTGCTCTGAGTGTAATCCTTAAACTGAAAGTTCAGTCATTAAATTTCAGGGATAAAAATTAATGGAAAAGCGCTGTTGACATGATACTTCTGGAACAGGGTTAGGGGAACAAGCATCTCTTTCTCCTCTTCTTTCCCAGCCCTATCTAAATTGGAAGGGCAAGGGGGGAGTTCAGTGCATTGCACACATGTTGCTTAAGAGCAGCTGAGAAGGCACTGCCTACAAAATAATGACTGTACATTTTGTTACTCTGTTCTCATAGAGGCAGCCGAGAGGTGGTTGATGATGGAACTATCCCCGGAGATGGGTTAGGAGCTGCAGGTCTTGATTCCAGCTTTTATGGGCATCTAAAACGCAACTGGATCTGGACAAGCTACATCATCAATAAGACTAGGAAGGTGGGTATTTTAAAATTTATATACTCTAATGGCTTTTCCAAATTTTAAGATTCTTTAGGTTGAGATACTGATAGCAAAATGTTACTGCTCACGTGCTTTCTCAGTCGTGTGTCTCAGTAATGCTTTGTACGTGGTAAATCTTGGTGCTGAAGTGAATGAAAGAACTGGATGTAAATTTTTATTTGCACTGAATTCTGTAGGACGTTCAACCAAAGGAGAAATACTTTGTTAAGCAAGCGATTTAGATTACTTAGTGGTGCCTCTTGCCTTTCTGGAATGTAGAAGTTGTCAGGTGAAAACTGAAACATGCAGAACAAGGAAATGTAGACAGGAAAAAGAAAAATTACTAGGGAGCTCAACATATGCAAATAAGAGTGGCCATTCGAGTTCTGGCTAGTGTCCTGTCTCTGATGGCTGCCAAGAAAAGATTTGTAGGGAAGGTTGTAAGAGCAATGGAGTTGTATAGTGATATTTCCTCAGTATATTCTCCCAGCTGTCTGCAAGTTTGGCTCAAGGCCATTGTAAACCTGGGGGCAATGTTTCAAAGCAGTTAATAGCTTTTTCTTCTAGCATTAATTTGTCTGATTGTTTTTTTGGACACATGTAAATCTTTAGCATCTAGAGCCTTCTGTAGCAAAGTGCTTCAAAGTCGTATTATGTATCACCACTCCTTTTGACGGTTTAAACTCCCTAATCATTGTAGAACTAAAGGAAGCTGTGAAAAATATCATTTTCCATTACCCTTTCTGTTTCATTGGATTTTGTAAACATCTCTAATGCTTCTCATTATCATTTCTGTTTTTTAAAGATTGGCATCTAGTAGATTAGTAAACTATTCCCAGCATGGAACTTGTTCTGCCTTTAATCATTCTCATTGCCTTTCTTTTAACCTGTTCCTAGTTCTACTATATCCTTTTTAAGGTGGAAATAGAATCACATACTGCTTTCAAGCTGAGGCCAACTATGGATTTTACAGCTGCATAGTCTGTCTTTCCTTTCCTAAGAATTCCTTACATTTGTTTTGCTTTGTGACTATTACCAAGCGTTGAACAGGTAACTTCAGACAACTGGCTGTAATTACCCTACGCTAAGTAGTGGTCAAATTAGAGCCTATCAGTGTATGTGTAAAATTAGAGTTGCTTGTTTCTTCCCTCAGGCAGGATCCTTTCACTCTTAATTTCACCTGCTGTTCTGTCACCTAGTTGTTCAGCATTAACAGGACCTCCAGCAATTCTTCAGTCTCGGCTTTCCTCTCCACGTCTGTTACCAGCTTCTATTGCCAGTGAATTCCACACAAGAGAAATGGCTTTTGCTGAGAATGCCAAAACTCTAATATATTGCCATCACTTTGGGCTCAGGTTTAAGATGGATAGAATATGATGTAGAAGGCATCTACTCAGTGTTTGTGTTTGCATTTTGGTTTTGTGCTTTTTAGAAGTTCATTTGGAATCTACAATGCTTCAAAAAAATCACCATTTTACAGAAAATTCTGCTCAGCCTCTGTAGCAATGAAAGAATCAAGCGTTTCTTTTCCAGTGATGAATTATTTTAAACTTGAGGAGATTTGCTGAAGTTCTAACCTTCAATACCTAGCGATCATTACAGTCTAATTTAAGAAAAGCTCTAGAGGCATTCAAATATGTGGTAGTAATAAGACAAATGACTTCTTCATTGTAGCCAGGGATCTTTTCCTTTAGACTGAAAATTTATTTCTGACACTACTCAAAGGATATAATGTATAGTGTTGTTAAAACCAGTGCACTCCTTTTGCACATCACCTTTTTTAAAGCTGTGTTGTCTTAGGAGAGTACAGTTTCTGAAAACGGACTGACAGTGAGACTTCAGACCTTCTTAACAAAACACCCCCTTCCACTCAGCACTGGAGGTAAGGTGGTGATGCTGGTCGTGGCGTCTGTAATTGTATTATAGCTGTCGTTGTCTTTGTCAAACCCAGGATGGAGGATGTGGGTTACTCCTGTCTCCTTACAGTAATCTGGGATGCTTCTGGGGCAGTAAAATAGATAAATAATTTCCTTCCCTATTTCTGGATATATGGAAAAATAATTTTTTATCCAGTAGTGATGACACGGGTTGTTCCTGTCTCCTTACAATGATCTAAGATGCTTCTGGGGCAGTAAAATAGATAGGTAAATAATTTCCTATAGAACAATAATTTTTATCCTTCGTAATTTCTGATGTGCCGTTTGCAGAAAGTCTAGAGGGACCAATGTTTTGTACAACTAGGCACCGTTAAAATTGCATAGCCTAACATTTAAGTGGAGGAGGAGGAAATGCTTCAGGTTGAATATAAAACCTCAACTCGGTTCCCTTGTGTTTGTGCACTGTACGCTAGACTTAGTAATTACTTGCTGGTTCCTCATTTATGTGGGATTTTATTCCGTGAGCTGTTGAGAAGTGGCATGAAATGACATGACTAACAAAGGGCAAGTCTGAGAGGGCATCTGTGTTAATATACTGGAACTTTTGCATTTGCTCTTTATACCTTAATACTGTAGAGTGTAATAGCTATAAAGCTCCACCACTGTACATATGTGTCATTTTAGGTAACAAAATTAATATTTTGGGAGAAGCCAAGGTAGGATCTGAGTCACTTGTCCAGAAAGAAGAATGTATTGAAATAAGTACAGAACCAACCCAGGATCGAACCAAACGAGTGAGAGGGGGAAAAAGCCAAAAGAGGAAGAGGCTTAGGAAGGACGTTGAAAAGAAGACAAAGAAGAAAAAGAAAGGTCAGTAACTAACACTTCAGGAAAAAAGGAGCATTCTTTTTCATGCTTGCTGTAATGTGCTTTAGAAAAGCTGATGTGACCGTCACATAGTGTGGAAAATGGAAACTTATTGGCCGTCTCTTTGGGTTGCCTCTTTCAGTGAAGAGGTTCAGGTGTCCTGGGGCTGTGTACCGGCTCTGGAGAAAAATAGCGTGCTGTAACTGTTACCCGTTGCACTACTGTACAAACTAAAGAAATTCTAATCCTGTCTGTACCAGATCAACTCCTTGCAATTCACCATCACCTTTTGGTAGCTGGCTTAAAGATTCTTTGTGGTATGATGCTCCAGGTAGTCAGTTTGCTAACTAAAGTGCTTGTTTTCTCATTCCTGGGAGAGGTATTAATTACTTTCTGAACTGCTACTTCCTTCTCTGCTTTTGTCTTTTGTTCTTACAAACTCCAGTTGGTGCTGATACTGCCTGTGATAGGAGTTTGAATTAAACAGAGTACGCAGTGCTGAGATAACCGTCTTTTTTTTTTTTTTTTTTCCTGGATTCCTTAGAAGAGGATTCTGTAGAAAAAAGCAAAAGACTCCGCTACCATGATGAAGCTGACCAGAGTGCCCTGCAGAGAATGACACGTCTGCGTGTCACCTGGACAGTGCAAGAAGACAGTCTGCTCATGCTGTGCCGAATTGCTAGCCACGTGCTAAATGCAAAGGTATTTAATATACTCATTAAATAGAGGTCCTATATACTGAACACACATTTAATCAGTCCTAGGAATTCATCCTGGTTCTAACCATCATTTGTGTACATAAAAGCTTAAGTTTTACTCCAAACGCATTTGTTCTTCACACAGGTAAAAGGGCCTTTTGTTCCATGGCAAGTAGTTCGGGATATCATGCATGCCAGCTTTGAGGAGTCCCTCGATAAAACTTCTCATTCCGTTGGACGAAGAGCTCGTTATATTGTCAGAAATCCACAGACCTATCTTAATTATAAGTAAGAAGATTTCTGTTTATGTTCTAGGTATAGCCTAAATTCTCCTGAAATTAAGTGAAGGGATACTGTCCTCTTATGGTTTTGTTTTTTTTTTCACATGACTTAACAATTTGAACATTTTTGAACCCTAGTGTTATCAAATCTGGATTGAATCAGGAAAATTTCAACTATGTACAACACCTTCAATTGTATCTGTTGCAGAGTTTGTCTTGCTGAGGTTTACCAAGATAAAGCCCTCATTGAAGATTTCATGAATAGAGAA
The DNA here is from genome assembly GCF_000708025.1 of Charadrius vociferus. Taxonomy (NCBI): domain Eukaryota; kingdom Metazoa; phylum Chordata; class Aves; order Charadriiformes; family Charadriidae; genus Charadrius; species Charadrius vociferus. The sequence goes on from NW_009647739.1 coordinate 1,015,322, forward strand.
AACAATTATGAAGATCCACAGGTAGGCAGGAAGTATTCTAAAAGGTCCTACAGTACTTTACGCTGTTTGCATTACTGACTACTTGCACTATTTCGATTACTGTGATTTTGTATCTTCTCTCTCCCTTGTACCCTTAGCTATTTTAAAAATAGCATCATCGTAAAGATGCAGCATCATTGCTGTTTTGGGAGTAAAGTGGACATAGGCATCTTTCCAAAGGCACATAAACAGCTTGTTTATAAACATCCATGACTGAGCATCTACATGCACTGAGGTTTTTTTTGGGGGGGTGGGTTGTGTGTTTGGGGGGGGGTTGGTGGTTTTCTTTTTTTAATCCCCTCAGCCTCCTTGCTATCTGAGCAAGAAAACATTTTTGCTCTGTAATTTCTTATTTTTTATTCCAGTTGCGTGTTGAAATGTTGCCTTAGCCTCTGTGGATGAGTGCAGGAATACAAGCAAATCTTAGGGGAAAAACCTTGATTTGACCAGTCAGAAGATTTTATTTAATTTTTGAGCTTTTTATGGCTTAAATCAACCACAATTTCAACTTGAAAAGTTTTTTACGCTTTCAGTGCAAACAATCCCATTTTTGAATTTCAAAGCTTTTTCAGAACTAGGACAAAGTCATGGCAAGATTTTCTTTGATTTTACCCAGGAGTGACAATTCATATTATTGTCAGAAGACCCCAGTCAGTTCTGTTGTTAGATTCATGTTTGTTTAAATGAAGAGTAGTTATTCACTGATGAGATATTGCTGAAATAAACGCATGTGTCCCCGTGCCCAAAGTCTATCTTTGGAAGCAAATAAAAACTCATTTCCAGAGAGATACAGGACTGTTCCTCTCGTGTAACAGGTGTCCTCCAAGCCATGATTGTACAAACAGACTTAATGGAGAACATCATAAAGCCTGAAGGGCATGAAGAGAAAACAAGACATAAAGAGAAGCTTAAACAAAGCTCTAGCAAGAGATCTTATGCTGTTAATTCAGTATAATTGTTTTTAGAACATATGTTCATGGTGGGTTGCTTGTAGCTGTGAGCGTGATTACAGACAGAACCTGCAACTGTTAAGTAAATCAGCAAACACAATCTCCACAGAGCTGCTTTGATGAATTCTCTTCTCTGTTGTACTGTTTCTGACTTAATAATTCAAAACCAGCTGTTTCTACTAGAATTTTCTGTGAATGTTTTAGAAGTAGAGGGTTTTTTCCCACTCTTAGAAATTGAGGTTGATAACATTTCTATCTCTTCTTTTGTAAGGTTTGTGCAAAGGAGTTTAAAGAGTTTGTGGAAAGACTGAAAGAGAAATTCAGTTCAACCCTGGGGAATCCCAAGCTTGAGATTCCTGATACTTTGCAGGAACTCTTTTCCAGGTATTTTAGTTGTGGTGCTTTTGACTCCGCAGATGGGCTGAGGCAGTGAGAGAGGAGGACAATTCAGAGGAGACGTCTTCTCTGCTATGTGTGATTTACACCCTCTCTTACTTGTACTCTTAATATCAAAAGAAGTTTCAGTAAATACAACAAGCAACATTTCTTTCAACTCCGTACTTCCTAAATCCATATAACTGATTTTTGGTTATTTGCAGAAGCTTGCTTATTTTAAACCATTCCCATTTTGCTAAATGAGACTTTTCAACCAGAAATTCACAAGTCAGATTTTCATAAATTGTCAAATCCTCAACTTTGCTATTAGAGATGTTGATACTCAGGTATAACATTTGTAATGCCATAGAAGACTTCCCTTTACCATTTTCCAGATTAAATGACCCCATTTTATATCGTGATTTGTAGCTGGTTGCTCAGCTAAATCATCTCAATGCTGCTAAAACTGTGGATACAGAAGAGCGCTCAGCCTTCTATAGCATTCTCCAGCCCCAGATGGTCAAGCTTTTCTCTCCAAGTGTTATTCGTCACGAAATGTGAAAATTTGGATCTCCAACCTTTATATGATAACAAATTTATCACCTTTGTCAATTTTCTTACTTTGAGAAGAGCTGTGCATTATAGCAGAAGTGCTGCTGACAGTAACTGGAAGTCCAAAACCTCAACAGAATAGCAAATCCATACAGTTGTCTCCTGTCCATGTGTTTTATCTCCTTGTCAACAGATATCTTAGTGGAGTGAGGGAGATTGGTCTGGACAGATCTTCTAATTTTTGCCACTTGTGCTGAGGGCTACTGGAGCAGATAGTACCCCTGTGCTGCTCCAACACTTGCCTTATTAGCAGCTGCACTTGTCAGCCTCTGGGTTTTACAGTTTATATAAAATCACAGAATGTTACTTTTTTTTCAGTGTTTTCCTTTCTGTTCCCTTAACTAGATTTCGCGTTTTGGCAATCGGAGAAGACACAAATCAAAACACAAAAGAGGATAGTCTAAGCAGGTGAGTAGCAGTAGTGCTATTTTTTCCCATTAGGACTCCAAGGACATGTCAGCCCTCACATCTGTGAAAGTCATATATATAGTCTTCTAATTCAGTACCTTTTTCATCTGTTTGTTGCAGTGTATAAATTTATTAATAAAAAAATACTTTCACAAGGCTGTAGGGACTGCTGACGTAGATTATAGATTTGATGAATTAAATGACAGTAGTAATGACCTTCTTAAAATGGTGGTCTGTTATCATTAGAAGAACGGTGTATATTTTCTATGTGGGTCCTGTATCTTAAGAGGGGGAGATGTTATCAAAGAGAACTTTGTGTCGGATTGTCTGGACTGATCCAAAAATTCAGGGTAGAAGTTCAGGGAAAATGTAACAGACTCCTTTTCGTGAATGGTCCTCAGCTGTAGTGATCTCATGCCTTTATGCATCTATTTCAGAAGCAGGTGATTGTGTTTGTATATTTTTGTGCTACTTTAATACTTAGGTACTTCACAATCAAAAATCACTATGAATAAACTCCTTTTTTTTTCTTTTTTTTTTCTTTCAGTGTCTATGATATTCATTTTCTAGTGCTACAGAATCTGATTCAGAGCACATTGGCACTCTCAGATAACCAGATGAAATCTTGCCAGTCGTTTCAGGTACAGTATCTGGACCAAACTTTACTGGTCGTAGAATCATAGAATTATTTAAGTTAGAAAAGCCTTTTAAGATCGAGTCCAACCGTAAAGCTAACACTGCCAAGTCCTGCACTAAGCCATGTCCCTTAAGTGCCACATCCACATGTGGTCATACGACCCTAAAGAGTTTCTCCTTCCTACCTTGATATATGCCTTCTTCAAATGGGAGAAAGAAACCCAGAAATTTAGATCTGTACCTGTTCTGTGGGGATTATTCTCTCCTGCTTTCAGGAAATTATATTCTAGGCAGATTTTCAGTATGCTGCTTTTCTCTCGGAGGATGAGATTGCAAGATGTGAGGCTGAAGCAATCCCCAAAACCCATATGAAATAAACTCCACATCCCTTCCATTGGGTCAAACCGTATCATGATTTAGTGCGCAGTTGAGCAGTTGGAATTATGCTCTGGAGGAGATATCGCAGAGACAGTCCTAGTATCCAGCTGGCACTGGGGTTGGAGAGCCTCTCCTTCAACATTGGGGGCCACAAAAATACATCATCTATTATTCAAAGTGAATTTAATATCTCATCAGCAGGCACTAGATAGCCAAGCTCATAGAAGCGTGTGTTCCTGGTAAAATGATAGGAAGAACCTACCAAAATGTGGTGCAGATAAGCATTTTTTACATGTATAATTCTAGTGGGAGCCTGATCTCATTTTGAATATCAAGTGTTCTATAGTATTTAGTTAATTCAATTGGCATTTACTGTGGAAAACCTGGAAGCCCATAAAAGGAATAGAATAGTGTAGTTAAGTAAATTTATATGTATCATTGACATTCTGGCTTGTAGCTCCATATTCATTTTGTTAATGTAGACCTCAAGTAGGTGCGTCTAACAGTGGATTCAGAGCTAACACTGCCTTTTACATTGAACGGGATTTTTTTGCAGACGTTTCGTTTGTACCGGGAGTACCGGGATGACATTCTTGTGAAGGCTTTCCTAGAGTGTCAGAAGAGAAGCTTGGTTAATCGCCGTCGAGTAAACCACACCTTGGGTCCAAAGAAAAGCCGGGCTTTGCCTTTTGTACCCATGTCCTATCAACTGTCTCAGAGTTACTACAGGTGGGTGTCAGAAAGGTCACTGTTTGTTTTGAGCAAATAATCTACCCAGGCATGCTTGGTGTGGAGGAGAGAATACACGTGAAGTATCTAGAGCAAAGAACCTGACTGCCATAGCTGAAGCTGAAGAGATGAGGGTAAGGTCCGTTTATCCAGTTAGCAATGAGGGCTCTCCGGGGAATAGAGCCAAGTTTGTGGGACAAGCCTTTACAAAGGCACGTGCAGAGCAGAGAAGAGGTGGCACCAAAGTTCTGGATGTGGTGGAAAGAATTCTTTAGCACTTTTGTCATTCTGATGGTTGCTTGCTTTTCCTCTCCGGTTACCTCATGCGGCACTGTACCTGGATGTTGGGGGTGGGGGAGGAGAGTTTAACTGTAAATGTATTCAGTGCTCAAGACGACATCGTTGCTTGGTATTTGCTGTATAGTACTGGAGCTTTACATGATGCATAAATACCTAGTGTTCGGGAACTCGTAAAAAGACTGTGAAAGCAGATGTACTTGGTCACCAGCTCTAGCTGGTAGCTCGGTGGTACCATGGGTCTAAAATTTATAAACAGAAAGAACAGGTTATCAAAGCTTTGTGCTTTGAATTTGTCTTTTTGTTCAGAGTTTTCACATGGCGATTTCCCAGTACAATTTGTACAGAGTCCTTCCAGTTCCTCGAGAAGCTCAAGGAAGCTGAAAAATCAGACCAGCCAGATAACTTCTCATTTAAAGACCAAGAAAACAAAGCATCAGAAGGCATGATTGCATTTCCTATGGACGGACCTGGTGGCCAGTGTGTGGCGATGCTTTCCCTGTTCTCCCTGGGGCTTGTGTCTGTGAATGTGAGAATCCCAGAGCAGATAGTTGTGGTGGACAGCACTATGGTGGAAAATGAAGTGATAAAAAGGTAAACACTGTTATTTCTATCCATAAATATGGTTTGGGGCTAACTTGAATGAAATTGGACAGGCATTAGCATTTTCTGCACTGCATTGTGGCATGTTTTACTGTGATACTGTTTAGATTTTTATTTCTGAGGGAGCACTCTGAAGACTTAATGACTCTTTAGTTAGTGCCTGTCATTACAGCCTTGGACTGCATTTGTCTTCACATCTGTGACATTTAAATTGCTAGGCACTTCATTGCCATCAGAGCTCATGTGGAAAGGAGAGCAGCGTGTGCTAGATGAGCATTTTCATCAATATTGCACCTTCCCATTTCAAGGACTAAGAAGGATTAGTAACAAGGTTTCAGCTTTATCAGTGAAACCTGTCTCCACAATATTTGTTCTGTGTCTTGTCTCCTCTTTGATTTTGATTTATTTTTTTTAAACCTCCAGTAATTGAATACCACTGAAATTGAAACTCTCTCCTTAGGCAGTCTAATCCTATGAATAGTTATCCTTAAAACTATTACAAGTTTTCTTGGAGCGCAATTAAAATCTCTTGCTATAGTTTAACCTGTTTCTTCCTGTTATATTGCCAATATACGTGGAAAATACTTTGTTTTCTTCCTCTTTAGAACAGCTTATTACCTATTTGAAGATTGTTATCATAGTCCTCCTCCCATAAGATGCAATTCTTTAAAATGGGCAGCCTCAGTTCCTCTTGTTGTGGTTTTGGTATGTTATTCGTGTTATCCAGATCTCCGTCTTCCTCATTATTTTCCTCTGGACTGAACTGTGATGTCAAAAGCCAAATGCCATGTCTTGCTGGCAAGTCTGTGCCAATTACATCATGTTATATAGGCGATACGCCTGCTAATACATCCCAAAATGATGAATGGCCATGGTCTTGCCGTGCCAAAAAAATGATTCTTCTGATTCACTATAACAAGTTTCTTTTCCTTTCCCTAGCTAATTGTTTCTCCTCAGGGTGGGACAGTTGCATAGTACGAGAACATAAATAACGTGCATTTGTCCATGTGAAGTTGCTTCCTGCTTTTTTCTGCACTATTTCTCCAGTTTGCTGGAAATGTTCTGAATGCAAATCCTGTCTTCATATACTTGCAGCCTTTCCAGTTCGGTGATCCTGTGCAAACTTAATAAGCTATTTTATCACCCAGATCATTAGCAAAAATACACTCAGCCCTGGACTAGTCCCAGTTCTGAATGCAAGCATGCGTGTCCAGTTTTCCGACTGGTTGTGTACTCGCATTATTTTTTTTTCTAAATAATGTGTTCCTTTTGGGTTTTTTAATATGTTTTAAGAGAAGGTATTTAAGGTCTGTCTCGTCTTGGAAAAAGTTGGGAGGAACCTTTGGTTGCCTCTGACATAACCTGCTTAGAACGGAGGCAATTTCAGAATTAGATCAGGTTGTTCAGAGCCTTCACCTTCTTGTTGTGTCCTGGAAGAGACATAGTGTTGGTTTGACTAAGTTTGTTTCTGGGAAACTTATCCTGGCTGCTACTACTATTCTCTCTTTACTTTGAGGCTGTCTGCAGTTTGTTTTGTGTTGTGGGGTGGTTTTTCTGTTTGTTTTTTTAGGATTTTTTTTTTTTAAAGTAACTGAAGTCTTTGGTCTGTAATTCTTTCTTCTCCTTTTCTCCCTTAAAAATAAGCCCTGTCTGCCCGACACTGCAGTCTCCCTTATGGTCTCAGCCTTTGTGCTCTGACAGATGTTCCCTCAGGATGAAGTGGCTGAGAGATTCAGCACTGTAAGCTGAGATATTTTGGGTTCATTTCAACACGTTTGCAAAAAAGAGAGTGCTTCCTTTTCCAGGGACCTCTAGTGCATTTTCTTTTCTATAGTTGCTTGTTCTCAGCACTTTAAATCAGCCTGCTATGGACATACCCACAGCTGTTCGTGACTAAATACTGGAATGCAGAATAGCATGTGTTCTCGCTTTGCTCAGTGTAATAAGTTACTTTCTTATTTTGGAAAAAAAATAATCCAACAAACAAACAAAAAACCTCTATTTGCTGTAGTTTAGGAAAAGAAGGACTTGAAGATGATGATGACGATGATGATGACTTAGATGACAGCTCTGGAGGCAAACGGAAAATAGAAGTAAAAGCTCGTCAAGCGTCTCATACCAATTACTTACTGATGAGAGGCTACTATGCCCCTGGAATCGTCAGCACACGCAATCTGAGTCCCAGTGACAATATTGTGGTCAATTCCTGCCAGGTGAAGGTTAAGCTGCGATGTACACCCGTTCCGGGAAGACTCAGCTCTCCAGGTTAGTTTCTCTTTGGCCTAACTTGCACAGAAGTGGGTTGGCACAGGAAAGACAGTGAACTCGTGAGCTGAGGAACTGATTTGAACAAAGCCTCTTAATAGGAATATTCTTTTTTCATTGCACGTGCGGTTTGCCTTGTAATGCTTTCTTTTCTGACTTAAAACAAACAGGTGGTTGACATAGAGGCACCATTTGTTGATAACAAGTCCTTGCCTGTATTTCATGTTGTATGAAACTATTAATCCAAAGAGGAAGCCTGTTCTCTGCTCTGTTAACCCTTCTGCAGGAGGTTTTTCAGTCCCTTGTGTAACTTAAAATACCATATTATGTCACACCCAGGCTTTCTCTTCTATAAAGAGAAAATAAAATCTTTCAGAGCTCCTTGAATGGAAATTCACATTTACTTGTCTCATGCAAGGGCCTGAAATAATGATGTCCAATCTCTGGCCTTTTACCTACAGTAATTTAAACACATTGATAATATTTAGAGCTCGTATATTTGCAATTTATCAGCACTCCCCCTTCTTAAAGAGCATCTTCCTTTCAGCTGTAATGCAAATATATCCAGGAAAGCCTTTAGTCGTTTAGCTCTTTAGTTGGAAGGTCTAGTGCTGTCCCTGCCCATTCCTATCGCTGTTGCAGTAGAAGTAAAATACAAATTCTTTCGCCTATCTCTGCTGCCACACATGCCCTCCAGGTCTACTGAGCTGACGGCTCATTACAGTTCTCATTTTTCCTTGGCTGTCAAAGAAGTGCAGCTGTCATGAGAGTGTCTCACCAGGCATGATGTAAAGGCAGCCTGCAGATAAAAGGGTGGGGAGCAGGTAAGAACAGCGCCGAAGCTACCCTCTAATCATCTGGGACTGGAAAAAGGTGTGACACTGCTTCAACTTCTCAATATTCTGTACAGCAGGGGTCAGTTTTGTGCAGCGATGGACCTGTCTCCAAACACAGAGATGCTTTGTCACAATAATTGTACTAAAACATTGTAAACTTGTCGTTTATACCATATTTGGCCAATAGCTTTCTGCCATGGATCAGCTGCTTCCAATTTTTCAATTAATAGGGTCCTCCATAGCATTTCCTTGCCCTAGATTTTTCACTTGACCTTCTTCAAGAAAAAAGGAGCTGATTTCCTCATTAACTGAGAGTTAATCTGACCCAGTGTTAGAGAGAAAACCAGTAAATCTACACTGTCTTTCAGCAATACTTGACTTTGATATGAGGGTAAGTCCTGGTAAACTAGCTCACTCTTTTACAGGTCTTCTCAGAGACAAATATGTAAGGCAGAAAGGAAAAAGGAATCTGCAGCAATGAAGACTGAAAAGAGAGCTCTGTTTTTAATTGGCACAGTCTATAACACCTCTAATCTCTCTGTCTCAGAATATTTATCTTTCTCTAGTGTATTGCATAGTAACAACTGCTTCACAGCTTATACACTTGTTTATTTGCTTTGCAGTCTCTTCTCTGCTCGATAACATGGTTGTGGGAGTCTCCTGCCTCCCTGAAACTTTTACCAGGCTGATAAAAGTCCAAGAAGAAAAGTATGAGGTTGATCAGTTTCTTCATGAATGTACAGAAGGTTATGGCTATAATCCCAGAGATGTAGCTGCTGTTCTGGAGATCCGTAATGCAATAGAGGAAACTTCCCACTTTGGAATTTGCAAAGTTGAGCTGAGCAAACGTTTCTGCAGCTATGAAGAGGTACAACCTGAACGCACCAGGAGCTTGGAGCAGTACATTCAGGTGGGTCTACAGCCAGCTGCTTCCCATACATGAATGTTTGCATGCTTAGTATGCCCCTTGAACAGGACAATCTTCCAGGCTGTAGGAAGCAGATATAAACTGAACAAAGCTATTTATATTAGGCAAGAGATCACATACCAATATGATAGCAATCTTGCCTCAAAATTAGGAAGGCCAAAAATTAAAGCAGCACTTAATCAAAGAAAGCAATGAACTGTTTCAGAAACCTACAGGAACCAACATTCACTTTGGGAGGCAAAATACTCTTTCCCAGTTACATTTTAACTTAATTTAGACTAAACAAAAATGTCTTGTGTTGTAACTTCAGAAAAGTTTAAGGGGTAAATCATCTTTTCAACTGCAGTGCAGCGGGACAGAAAATTGAGTATTCTATTAAGCTCTTTCTTTGCTGCCAGTTAAAGATGGCAATTCCATGGTATTTGGGTAAACTGACATTTTCCAGTGAAAGCTCCTGACACAATTTTTGTGGTGTGTGTTTCTTTTTTTCTTTTTCTAGGACCTTGTTGAAATGCAGCAGGTTTTAGAAGTAGGAGGCCATGCTGTAAGACTGGTTGCAATAGTATTTGCCAAGCCATGGCTATTACATTCAGTATGTCTGAAGAATAAACCAGATGAGACTGATCAGCACGGTGCAGACACTGCTCTCCCAGACGTACAACAGGATTGCCTGCCATCAGAACCAAAGAAGGGAGAGGAATGTTCGAGAGAGGAGGAGGAGGAACAGCTGGGTAAAGACACACAATCTGTCAGTGATGAAGAACCCCCAAGGAAGAGAAGTAAGACTCAAAGTGATGTCCTTCAAGATGGCGAGCAACCCTGCCAGGGTTCACAAAGTGGTTTGAAAAGTGCAAATGAAAATAACTTTGATGCAAGTTCTACTGATCCTGTTACAATGACTGAAGCTTTAATCACGGATGAAGAAACGGGCTCCCCACGAGGGCAGACAGAACACCTAGCTGAACACCCAGTTTGCACTCCAGATGCTGTGAATGTGGACGCTTACAAGGAACAAGATAAATCTTGCTCTGAGGACAAAGAACTTGAAGTGGAGAAAGATGAGCTCAGCACTGAGCACAAGCAGCAGATCCCTAGCCTTGAACAATCAGCCAGTGAGCAGGATGATGATTTTTCCTACTTACAGGAGAACCCAGGAGTTTCTAAAGGTATGTAGGAGCACTCTACATCCAAGAAATAGAAACCAGCTCATCATTAGTTGATCCCAAATGGGTAGCTCCATTTTATAAGCCAATACTAGATTCTTTATGAAACGGTACCAGAGAGAGGTTGTCGTTTCTCACAGATGAAGTGGCATAACAGTACTTGATCTGGAAGGGCTTGGAGGTTTCGAAGACATCAAAGATTCCTTCCTATGCCTATTGCTGGAATGCTCATGACTAGTCCGGGAATGTGTTTTCCTCAGAAACTCATTTCTATGTCTTACTCTTCTCCAAAAACAAATTTGTAGCTGAAGTTTCTCATCTCTGGCTTCAGTCCAAAGGCTAGACATCTCTAAACCTAGAAAACACAGCACCACTGGTGTACATTTAACTAGAATGCCCATGACTGAAAGCTGTAAAGTCATTAAACCATTCACCATAAAGCAGCACATGCCAGTGAGAAGATTAATAGCTTCATTTGTAACCCAATTTGACTTCATTTTCATTTCCTTTTTACTGCCAGTTTTCTTTTTTAATAGCTAGTAGTTCTTGCCAAGCTTTACATTAAGTAGGTTGTTGGGGATTTTATTGTGTTTTTGTTTTTATCAGCTCTGATTTCAGACTGAATCACAGGCTAACTGCTTGTGTGGTATTTTGCCAAGATCTGCCGTTACCCGTGTTTACAGCTGCAGACTGCCATGCGAATGAGCTCAGACTGATCCGTAGCATCTTAGAGCTTGGTATTGTTTAACTGGAGCCTTCCTGCAGGAAATAGACTCAGGGCTGTCTAAGCAGCAAAGGCTTCAGCAGTTCTTAAGGTGGAATTACTAAAGTACCGTTGTGGATTTAACTTCCTCTACTTGTTTGTAACACAGCAGGGGAAAAAATAATAGTTACGTTATCAAGCATAGAGTTCTTACTGGTCTTACTGATGAAGGCCAGCTGAAGGGTTTACATCTGCTGAAGCCAAAGCTGTTAGCCTCTGGCTGTGGTAGAAGTACCTACATTAAGTAATTGTGTAATTAAAACCCATGACATAATGCATAATGGAAGTTGTAGAGACAGCCTTCACTTGGAAACCGAACCCTGCTGAAACCTTGAGTTTGCATTCTCAAGTCCTAAGTCAGCAGCTACCCAGACTTCCGCTCAACTTCCCCATGATTACCCGGAGCATTACATTAAATAAACCTGCGTGAGTGGTTGCAAGCGGAGACCCCGCGTAGCGCTCTGTGTGAAACTCCGTCCTTTCATTCCATACAACTACCTGTTGTTCAGCCATGTCATCAAGATTTCTAGGAATAAAACTTCTTGCTGCGATTTGGGAACGGAACCACAAAAGGTGTAGCTGGAGTAGACAGCTGTGGTTGCGAGAAGAGGTGTGGGAGGAGAGTACGCTGCAGGCAGGTCACGGCAGGCAGAGGGGAAGCTCTGAGCTCCCCATGCAGCTGAGGACAACGCGCAACCTAGTTTGTGCATGTGATTTTTCTAGCATAAGCTGTTGCATTTTACAGCTTAGCCACCTTTTACTTTCCTTCCACTAGATAAAAGAGTTTGGGTTAATTAAAAACTATGTGCTCTTTTCTTTCCAGGAAGTTCTATGACAGAAGTATCCCAGGCAGCCAGGGACCGGTGAGTAAGAGAGATCTGCAGAATAACTGAACACTTAACACTACCAAAATAATGTCCGGAAGCAAATGCTTTGGAAACCTTAGTTTCATGCTGTGATGGGCAGTGAGCATTGATGATGAAAAAAACCCATGTTTTCCTCCATTGTTCTTGTTAATGTTAATCGTGCTGGTATGCATACTGAAAAACTTTCTCTGATGCATGTTTTTTCCGCAAAACCAACTAGCTCCGAGTATCAGAGGAACAAACCTGCTTTTATTTCACAAATAATTCCAGTGCCAGAAAGTCTCAGCTTCCACATGCCCAGAAAAACGGGAAACGCGAATTGCCATGCACAGTCTGTCTTTTGACTCCAAAATGCTAAAAATGAGGAATTTCTTTCCATTCTGAGTACTGTTCCATTCTGCATGTTGCAGAATGGAGCAGGTCTTGGATAACTTTTGGATATTAGAGGTAGTAATAAACAAAGCTTTCCTGGTCGTCGACTCAGAGTAACTGTTGGGTGGTATGATGGTGCTAAAAGTGCCTCCTGGGTGGTGAACTCCTGGTGTGAAGTACTTCAGGTCTGTGGAACTGTCTCAGTAGATCAGCACTGGCCTCTGCCCATTCTCAGAGCAGCTGCAGAATTTGCACCTAGCATGTGAGCAAACACTGGCAATGGATGTAGCAAGAATCTCTATCATGCAGAAATTACACAAATCTAGCTCGAAAAATAATTCCTGACAGAGCTGAACTTAAATTGTCTTTTGCAGGGCCTGTGAGAATGTCTGCTTCATTGGGAGACCGTGGAGGATTGTGGATGGAAATCTGAATAAACCGGTGTGTAAGGGGATGATGGAAGCTGTGCTCTATCACATCATGACAAGACCAGGCATAACGGAAGGCATGCTGTTGCAGCATTACGTGGGGGTACTGCAGCCTGTCGCCGTCTTGGAGATACTGCAGGTATGTGAATCATGAGCCCTGTGAACTTTAATCTGGTTCAGCTTCCACACGTTAAAGAGACAGCAACTACTTTGCTGGAACTCCCAGGAAAAATGGGATTGTGAAGGAACCATGAAAAACAACCATCTCCCTTTAGTGTAAATTATCCAAAGCCAGAGCGAGTTACTGTTGGCACTGAGGAAGGAAGGAAGGCTGCAATGAGGAGGGAAGGAAGCCTGCTTTACCCCTCCTTGAAATTACTGGATTACTGATTTTAAAATTTAAGCTTCTGAAATGGATGTACATGCAGTTGAAATTCTAGTTGGCTTCTCACTGTGAAATATTAAGTCGGGCTGTTTAATGCAGTGTTAGTCACCCATAGAGTTTATATTAATTTTTTCCGTATGTACCTTTCAGATGGGTAGTCTTTGACATAAGAATCAGACCGAAATGTGTCTGTCTTACAGTACTGTAAATAAGACCACCTGTCCTGACAGACCTGCTTAAGGGCATATATCCTTAATTGTAAAACAATATGTAGTGAGAAAATTCAATTTTCTCATATTTTTTCCCCACATCTCAAAGATTGCCACCATTGCAAATGAAACCTTGATTATTATTTTTTTTTTCACTGACAGTGATTCACAGTCTTAAGTAGAGCAGTAATATTGTAGTCCTTCACGTAAGTGTGACTTCCCTTACTAATGCTGGTCATAAATACTGCAGTGTATATATGCCACACTTTTGTCCAAAAGCTCCTGCATTTTGGTGACAATGCAAGTTGTGTTTACTACTGATGTGCACTGAGCAACCGTGCTGTTTCCCAGGGGACAGGCAGAGCGGCAGCAGACAGGTTTAAGACTTCAGTCCCGAGTGCACAGTGGTGAGGCGCACACGTGTGGGAGAGCAATACAGATTCTCAGGCAACTTCTATTAAAATCCACAAAGTCAAGGAATTACCTGTACATTTAACAGATCAGAGAACTTGAATCTAAAACTTCTCTACCAACAAATTTAATAAGAACTTAGTTTTGAAACCATACACAGAGCATATATCTGCAATATACCAAATATTAGTAAATCTAGATGCATACCTATGTGAGATTACTGAATACACACCAGACGTTTTCAGCACACACAGCACAACGGAGTGCCTTCCTGGGTGTCGCGGTGGCAATGAATGCTAACGCATTAGCAAGAACTGACCCAGAAGTCTGGGATTTACATCTATACCAGCCTTAAATGATTTGTAACTGGTCCTAAATGTTGTGATGCGTGGTTGAACACGTGTTCTGGCCAGCCACTGTGCTGAAAGTGACACATGAGCATGTATCCAGCTATGTGAACTCGCTTTGTTGTGCTGTAATCTTTGCCATCCCCACAGTCTCCTGAGGGGGTGAAGTGAAGCCGCTTTTAGTATAAACTGTCTAACGTTTCAGAGAATGCTGTAGGTAGAAAACCATTCAGGGCATTTCTTTCGCCGCAACTGCTCAAGCTAAAATGTGTGAATTTTTCTGCAGGGTCTGGAAACTCTTGGGTGCATCAGACGATTCTACATGAAAAAGCCGTCCCTGGTGTCGCTCTTTTCTCAGCCAGTTATGGAAGAACAACTGAACAATCCCAAACTGAGCGAAACCCCAACCATATACTATGAGCCTACGATAGACTGTACTCTCAGGCTGGGAAGAGTGTTCCCCTGTGAAGTGAACTGGAATAAATGGGTGCAGATTATCCCTGTATAAAAGAGGTAAAGCTGAATCATATTAAATTGATTTAGCATGTAGGAGTTGAGTGTTAATGCCGACTAAATGTTACAATTTGTGCTGCATCATGTTTTTATTAAGTTATTTATCCTTTTTACTTTTGAATGTATTTAAACTAAGAATAAAGCTTAATGTTGAGATACAAATAATATTTTATCCCACTTTAAGTATAGTCTCTTGTTACCAATAATTGCTTGTAGAGCACGTAGTTCACGGTTTCTGCTTTATCTTATGTGGTTTTCACAGGGCAGAGTAAAGGCCCCTTTTTATTTTTTTCTCCCTCTAAGGCCACATCAGTAACATACTACTTTTTGCTTTGCCTTCTCTTCTCTCGCGCAGCAGCTGGCTCTGTGCTAAGGTTTGGTAACTGTTCTTTAGCTGAGTTATCTTAAGGTTCGTCTCTGCTCTGCTCTGGGGAGACCCCCCTGCGGTGCTGCATCTAGCTCTGGAGCCCCCAATGTCTCATCTGTTGGAGCGGGGCCAGAGGAGGCCCCGGAGC
>NW_009647739.1:1030496-1030969 GCF_000708025.1 Charadrius vociferus
AAGGCCAGGTTGGACGGGGCTTGGAGCAACCTGGGCTGGGGGGAGGTGTCCCTGCCCAGGGCAGGGGGTGGCACTGGATGGTCTTTAAGGTCCCTTCAGGCCCAAACCCTTCTGTGATTCCAAACACTGCTTTCTTGGTGTTGATGGTACCAGTTTATGATGTGTGCTTTTTGCAGGACCACCGCACCGTGTGACTTCCCCCGTGCCACAGCACAGCCCCGCACCCTCTCAGAGGCCCCCGCTGCCCCCTTCCATGAGTACGGCAGCCTTGTCCCGGGGCAGGTTTTAAAGCACTCACACAGCAGCCGGTTACGGACACGTTTATTGCCGGAGAAGACGCCCCAACCCCGTCCCGGCGGGAGCGGCGCCGCCGGGGCCCAGCGCCTCCCCTCAGCGGGCGGGGGGCGGTCGGGAGCCCTCAGTCCCGCCATCGGTGCCCGCACTGCGGGTTGCAGCACTTGTAGAAGGTGGTC
>NW_009647739.1:1031911-1040953 GCF_000708025.1 Charadrius vociferus
GGGGGGGGTGGGGGGTGTCGGGCCGCGCACCCCCTCCTCCGTCGGTGTGGGGAAACCGGCCGGCCCCGTCCCGCCTGCCGCTCCCCCTGAGCGTTTTTCCCCCAGGAAGTACATATGGCGGACGTACCACTTAACCTACGCCGGAGAGAAACTGGCAGATGACAGGAAGAAGCTGAGAGAGTGAGTAACGCGGTTCGGGCTGGGCTGGGGGCTGCCCTGGGACTGGGCTCGGGTGGGTCCTGCGCTTGGCACGGGCTGGACGTGGGACGGGCCCTGCCCTGAGAGGGCACCTGCGGGGCAGGAGGGCCTCGGGTAGTTCCTCAGCCTGTGCTGAGCGCGTTCGTCCCACTCACACCACAGCAGGGCACGTTGCGCTGCCCCTCGGCCACCTGTACCACACTCCTGCAGAATAGGTTATGCTTACTCAGCTTGTAGCTGAGGTACGCTGCAGAGACAAGATTAGCAAGAAAAAGCGTGAGGGGAGCAGAACACAGAAGGCCAGGGATGGCATCATGCACGTGAAGCACATTAGTTCATCTCCGGGGAAACTGGGAGCACTGGGGGAGCACCTACTCAGCAGAGGATGGGGTGAGGACACCTGATGTTGTGGAAGGGACCTCTGGGAGTCATCCAGTCTGACCCTCTGCACAAGCAGTATCAGCTAGAGCTGGTTGCTTAGGGCTGCATCCAGGTGGGTTTTGAACATCTCCAAGAACGCAGAATGCTCGGCCTCGCTGGACAACCTGTTCCAGTGCTCCGTCACCCTCACAGAGGACTCGGCAGAGCTGCTGAGGTAGGAAGGAGGATGGATGAATGGCAAGCAAAGAGCAAACCGAGGATAAGCGTGTTGGGTCCTGGACTTGCTCAGCCACCTCTCAGAGACAATCTGGTAACACCACTGACAAACGACTCTCCTGTTTCCACACTGGTCCTCAGGGCAAGGGGGCGGGAGGTGCTGCTGAGCACTCCAGCTGTTGCACACAGCAGTGCTGGGTATGCCAGCCTGCATGCAGACCAGCAAGAAACGCTTGTCTGAAGTATTAAAAATTGAGCAAATCAGCCCTAATCAAACCTGCCCTCAAAAGACTGAGCCGAGGGTGATAGATGTTGCATTTCAGGGGTGTTGCAGTTAAAAAGGCAGATGATGAGATCCTTCAGTGCTGGCAGCACATTTTACATATACAAGTGTGAATTTTAACTTGTGCTGCATTAGAGCGCAGCACATGATCGTAGGAGTCTGTCTCCCCCTGGGAAAGAGGAAGCTATAGGATTTCAAAGGCTGTGGTTCCTGGGAAACTGGCATGTAACAGTATAACTCTCTTTTCAGGTATGGCATCAGAAACCGGGATGAGGTCAGCTTCATAAAGAAGCTTCGAAAGTAACCTGTCAGGTAAGTCCTGAATATCCAGTAAGAGCGACCAATTCTTCCTTTTCCCTGGACCTTAGTGTTCAGGCTCGCAGCAGCTGGTGTTGCCGCTCTCCACTGCATAGCAGAGCGTTCTGAACGCTCGTGTGCGCGTGAGGCTTGTGCCGTGGTTGTGGGCTAGTTCTGTATCCTGCTTGTGGTGGTTGTGCTTCTCTCAGGGCAGGGAATGACAGTTCAACTACTTCAGTTAACATATGTCAGGAACAGCAGCCAATATCTTAGTGCATCTCTAACCCTGTTTCACGTTTAGACTCTGATCTGCTCCCACAATGTCTTGAGACTCATTAAGTGCAGTGTTCCTTTGTTTGCTGTTGTGATTGCTTCGAGGAACTTGCTTGCTTTTAGGCTTCTTGAATGTCTGGAAATCACTGTCAGGAACGTGGCTGGGTGCTAACTAATCCCTAGGACGGAGGTCTCTGTGCTACAGGCATTTGCCATCACCCAGGTCATTTGGGTCCTTCTGTGTGCCTCAGACTCTCATACCCGAGGGACTGTTCGCCCACCCTGCTCCTGGTGCTCCTGTACCATTCGGAGCGCCTGCAGCTAACAAACGTCCCGTTTGTGGCAAATGCTGCAAGCAAAACCAGCGTGTTCTTTGCTGTTCCACGGTGGGTGTATTCTGAGCCAGAATTCTGTTAGGAAAGGGGACCTCAGCTTCCCTACCCTCTCGTTTTTGACGCCCAGTTTCTCCATTTTTCTGGTTTATAAAAACTTGAATTTAACCAACTCGTTGTTCTCAGAAGCCAGGACACACCACTAGACAACTTTTGGTCATGATACTTCTGTGCAACTGATGCATTTAAGAACACTTCCAGCACAGGAAGCAGTAGTATAATGTGTGTTTACCTGTTTGTAACCTATGTAGATGTAATTCTGGTATTATACTACTATTTTTAGAAAGCTGTGCGCACAAACACGATATATGGCCAAGATTCTTAGGCTTAGTGAGTTTAAAATTATGTCTGCTTCCCTTCCACATCTAAAATCACAATCACAGTGTCTGAAGAGTAGTGGTTGTAACAGCTTTTCCAAACACTTGGGTTTTTGCTGTGCAGCTCCAGCTAGCTGGGTTAGAAACTGTTGCTGTGTCACCACAGTAACTTTTTTTTTTTCTCTTCTTTCACCAATGCCACATTTGCAACATCCAGTGTCATAAAACGTGTGCCATGACAGAAGCCACCTGCCCGCCAGTGCCTATGACCAGCAGTCACCTATGGCACTGGCTGATCTCCCCCCAGGCTGTCGAGGTGGGGTAGTGTGGTGATAAGAGTCCGGCACACAGTAACTGCTGTCATTACCAAAACCATTTCTTTCTTTAAACAGAGAGCACAGAGAATCCAACCCTACCAAGACCGGACTGTGGATTCAGCACTTTCCTAGAGGAAAAGGCCGTAACATTTCAAAGAGAAACAAACTCCAGTTGAATGGACATTCTCAGATGTTTTTTGCAGTTGTTATTTGAAATGTCTGTTTCTGAGCTGTTTGTGGAACGCACTTTCAGCAATTAAAGAGACCCTCTAGTTTTCTGAGGCTTTTAAGGCTCTTGTTTCCAGCTGCAAATCCGTGTCTGCCTGTTTTGGGTGCTAGAAAAGGGTTGATTATACTGATCTGTGAAACAGAACAGGTAAGATCAAGTAACAAACATAGCCACAGACTATGTGGAACAATTAACAGTAGCTAAAACGCTACCTTGCCATTTAATCACCACCTTAGCAGTAGTAAACAACTCTGGTTAAAAATGTAGTATTGAAACTAATGTAATAAAAATAATGGCAGCAGAAAAGGTTCAATACAATTGAACAAGGCACAAATGTTCTGTTTTCAGAGTCTTCTGAGATAAGGCAAAACATGCCTGCCAAGTGCTAAGGAGACAGTTTAAATTAACCACGGGCAGGGTTAGAAGTGTCATTGGATTAGAGGCTTTCGTCCACATGGAACTGGCACAGCAAACGCAAAGACCGTCCATCTCCAGTGCCTGCTCGAGAAGCTAGTCTTTGCCTTTCAGTGGAGCTGTGCATCCAGGTCGTATTTCTCGCAGAATTTGTCTGTGAATGGTATACAAGTGAGGAACTCGCACCACTCGCACTTGATGGGGTAGAAATAGAAGAGAATCACAAGTCCTGAGAAGAGTGCAATGAAGATGAGCTGGAAAACGATAATTTGGCATCGCTTCCTATACAAATCAAACTTCCCAAAGCTAATGTAGGGCAGGAAGGCAAAGGAGAGGAAGAAACCACTGATAAATCCTGAAATGTGAGCAAAATTATCGATCCAAGGCAGGAGGCCAAAGGCAAAAAGAAAGAGCACCACAGCCAGCAGCTTGAAGAAAGCCCTCCACGGGCGCGCCAGGATTTGCCAACTCTGGAAGAGCTCCACAAAGAGACAGGCCAGAATCCCAAACTGGGATCCTGCAGGGCCAACCTGCAGAAGAAGAGCATCACAGGTAACATCAGGCACGTCCCATCTGCCTGGCTTCTGCAGCCAGCTCCAGGCATTACAGTTGTTATCATTCAACACCTTGTTCAGTGTTTGTTGGCAAAGAGATGCCGCAGCCTGCAGCTTCATCCTTATAATGGGGTTCAAGGAGTAAAGGGGCCTGGTTTGATTTCAGATCAAGGTAGGTGTGAGGCCAGCAATCACTAGAACAGACTTTATATTTAAGGAGGGCACATCTGCTTTAAGTCACCAGAGGGGAGAAGCCCTTGAAGGCAGTCTCCTGGCTCCCCCCACCCACCGTGCACTTTTCCTTATCAAAGGACCTGGAAGATAATCCTCCAGGTCCTGTCACACACTCTTCTGAAGTGAAGCTGGATAGTCACATCAGACTTCTCCAGCTGTGGTTATGTGGAAAGGGACAGTCCTGGACAATGTGTGGGAAAGGCGAGCTCTGCTCTTTGCCCCTCACACGTGGAGGGTCTCTGGCACCAGCTACAGCTTTCAATTCCCAGCCCGCCGGCAGGGGCCTCTCTTATCCTGTGGTTGAACAAACCCCCCATTCATTACGAGGCAGCCGCCTTACTGCAGCCAGACTGTGCCAGTCACTTGGAAAGCCCAGGGTACTCTGGGGGATGTTACTGCCCAGCAGCTAGATGATGGGGTGGTGCCGGCTTCTAGCTACAAATCTGCTAGACACCAGCCCAGCTCTGGTGTCTCTGTCTCTGCCTCTGCCAGAGCGGCACAGGCATGTGGGGGCAGCTTGTGTTCAGGGCAAGTTACCAGGACCCTAGTCTGCAGGAGACCCACCTCTGCTCTGTAGGGAAGAAAAATTGCACTGGCAAGGTTCCCAGTGATGCCACTGAGCAGGTAGATGATAGAGATGCGATGCCATCCTGCCAGCTTCTCTAGGTCCCGCAGGATCGTCATTTGGAAACAGACTGAAACCAGACAGTGCAGGATCCTGCCAAGTTCAGAGTACAGGAGCTGAAGCAGCAGCCACTGAAGTCACCCCTGTGCTTGTGTTCTTTCATTGCTGGAGAGCTTCTGGTCTGTCCTCGCCCATGCCTCCAATATCCCTCCCGGCAAACGCAGCGTGGTAAACCTCAGCAGGGACAACAGCTCAGCACCCCTGTGTCCCCCAGGGAAGGGACCGCCAGAACAAGCCTCATAGCAATCCCAGGGTTCAGGGTTCCCCAGCCCAGACAGTGGAAGTTTTACACCTATGCTTACCCAGCATGGAGGAAAAGTGAGAGCCAGAGGCGGTAGAACTGGTCAGGGACTTCTGGATTTAGGAAAGGGAGGAGTCCACAGACATCATCCATGCAGTGCACCTAGGGCAGAAGTGGGTTTGTGAGATGCACCAGCCAGCACGGCCCCTTACCAAGGCCAGGGCAGAGACTGCAGTTAGCTCTGAAAGAGGGGCTCTCCTCCCTCTTCACTCCATCAAGTCCCAGTACTTGTCTCCAACACTGTTACTCATGACCCTACCCATTCCCTGTGGTAGCTTTATGCCCTAATTCTTTATCCCAGCTCATGCACAACCGAGACATCCATGTGTGCTCACCAATGGAGCGGGAAGATTGTATGCACCCACTGCTTCCACTGTGGTCCTGTGTTGGGCTTTCACAGCTGCCAGCCCAAGTCCTAAACTAGTCCCCAAAGAGGGACAGATGCAGCCAGCTCTGCCACCACAGTCTGGATCAGCAGCTTTCCCCAGGCTCAGGGTGGGACAGGAACAGGACTCCCATCTACGCTGCACCACTGTCACCCCCAGATCTTGCCAAGCTGCTAAGGGGAACAGGAGGCAGAAGGGCAGCCATACAACCCCCCAGCTCCGCACTCACCTGAGAGCAGAGTGTTGCCTCCTCATGGAAATAGCCCCGCATAAATTCACAATATTCCCGGGAAGTTATTTCACACCTGGAGGAGGCACAAGTAATCAAAATGAGGAACAAGTTGCATGTGGAAGTCTACAATAGACCATCCCGTGCCTTCCCAGACCACCCACTCCCCCTTGTCTCATCCCGAGTCTGCCTATGAGAACTGATGCCTTCTGCTGCCCTTGACGTGCTGTAGTGTCTGTGCAACAGATGCACTAATACATTCCCATTTCAGCCCAGTGCCACTCTCCCTACACCCCTCTGGCTTCACTCCCACAGGCAAGCCCGAGTCACCTCCACAGACTTAACACCCTACATACAAGGGTTCCATAACAAGTGCTAAAGCTGAGCTATTTACAGCTGAGAGAGAACCACCAGAACTTGGAAAAGCTGGGGCTGGGCGAGTCTTGTGCCTCTGTAGCTGACAGTGGAAAGCAGGGGGCTAAGCCAAGAGCGTCCTGGTCGTGACTTTAAGGGACTGAGAAACTCCTTGGGGCAGCATTGATTTTTCTCCCCAGCAGGGAAAGCCAGCACTGGGTAACTCCTCAAGCTGAGGAGCAACATGAGGAAGATCAGCATCTTCCTCCTTGGCAAACCCAGAGCATGTTGTTTCCTGACACCTTGACAACTTAGGGACTCCAGGCGGGGGCCAGTGTAGCCTGTCAGGACCAAGGTGGCCATTCCCAAGGAAAAATGTGGAACTCCCCAGCCAGAAGTACTTAATGCTTAGGGATCCGAGTCTCTCCTAACTGCAGGAACAGTTGAGTGAGATGATACCCTGCCACACCAAAGACTCAGGCTGGCTGTTATCTACTGCTCATCCCAGAGTCCTGCTCCATCTGGGAGACCTGTCATAGCTCCTTGTCCAACTTCCCTTCTTAACAGGGCTCTGGGCTGCATGTAGGAAGGACAAGTGGCTGTGTCTTCAACCTGAAAAGAGTCCCCTCTGTCTCACCCCAACACCCAGCCCCTCCCCATACAGGTAAAACTCATTACCTTCCTTTGGTCCCAATGCAGCAGGGCCTGCCTGTAATCACGCAGTCCATGTGAAGGTGGTTGGTGTAATTCCCAGCACTGTTTTTTGTGCAGATCTGGAAAACGACAACAGGCTGCAGTCAGACGGCCATGGCTTTGTTTGCTGTCCGGGTAAAGTCAAAACAGCCCCTTGGGAAGAAGCCAGTCCCACAGACATGGGCCTCCCAAGGCCTCCCTCTGACAGCAGGATGGTGCCCGACACCCCATCTGCCTCAGCCTCAATCAACACCTCCTCTCCGCCAAGGGACAAAAACAGCCCCGAGGCTGAGTCGGTCTCCATCACCCTGTTACCCTGGCAGGGCCCAGGGCTTTAGTTGGCACAGGGGAACTTTTGTTGTTGGAGGGCTTTGAGCCATGGCTGGACAAAGCCATGGATTCCTTCATCTAGTGTTAGTGACAACAAGCAGGAGGCTGCACCAGAGACACCCCCCCCATTCCACCAACACAGCTGTGGCTCTGCACAGAAGGATGCAAATGCCATATTCCAGCTGCCCATACAGGCTCTGTACCACTGGTGATGCTCACCGGCCACTTGGTGATGTCATCTGGCCACTCATGCGGCTCCATCGAGGCTGGCTGCTCACACACCCTGCAGCAACAGAAAGCAGAGATCAGCCTGAGAAATAACTTTCCTTAGCACAAGGCAGGATCCCCCAGGGAGCCACCACTGCTGTCCCTGCCCTCAGGCTGCTGTCCCACAGCTCCCCTCTGTCCCTGGCAAGGGGCTGGTGAGAGGCTACATCAGATCAGCCAAGGCTGTGCTGATCGAAGCCGCAGCCTCCTCCCAGTGAGCAGAGATCACGGCTTCAGCACAAAGGCAGCCGTCCGAGAGCATGCAGCTGCCCAGCAACTCACTGGCTCTTTTCCAGATGGACACAACCCCAAAGGTGGGCATTCCGCTGGTCGCAGCTCTACATCAGCCCACTGCGACTGATGACAAAGGTGCGCCGTGGCACACAGAAGCTGGCAGCGCTCTGGGGCAGAGCCGTGCTGGGAATGTGACTGCCGTACCCCAAGAAGGGAGCCTGTGCGGGATCAGGTGAGGAGGGGGAAAGGGATGAGGAAGGCACCAACAGCTCACAACAGGCCACTGTGCAGGTGGGCAGCCAACAACAACGGAGACTAGGGGCGAGCAGAAATATGATCACGCTCTGCCTCCCTCAGCTGTTGGGGAAGGTAGGGACATCACTGCCCCCATGTCCCTTGGTGTCCAGAGCAGCTGCTGTCCCATCCAGCAATCAACTGTCCTGGGACTCCATGCATCTCTGACTCTACTGTCACAGCAGCCCTGTCCCCTCCAGGATGGTGGCTGGGCTAAGCAGGACCTACCTGGGGTCCTGATGGCAGACAGACCCAAACTGCCTCTTGCTTCCTGCCAGCATTGGTGTGCTGGGGTGATGGGGCCATTTCACCCACACAGCCAGAGTGGACTGCAGGAGAGAGAAGTGTCACTGTGAAGCCCAGGGTGGGGGAAGCATCAACAGAAGTGGCCCTGAGCCTGCAGGGACAGCATGGAAAGGGACCACCACACTCACTGAGCACTCCTCCTCCGAGGTCTGCACGCAGCCTGATTTGTCGTTCCGCACACAGCAAGCTGAATGCTTCTCCTTCTCCCGCTTGGCACTGATGAAGCTGTGCACTTGCTGGTCCTGCCTCATGCACGGTGAGAACTTGGCCCCTAGGTGGATCAGGGCCTCCTGGCAGAGATGGAAACACTCAGCTCAGCCAAGGGGCAGGCGATGATTGCCTGGGACAGAGCAGGCGGGGGAACTGCGAGGGATACCCCTATCAAGACTCAAGGGACCAGGGACGACAACTGCATGATGAAGCCCAACACACATCAGGCATACTCTCAATATTTGCTTTCAAGAAGGCAAACCCAGAACAAAAGTTTAGGGATTTCCTTGCCAAAGACCCTAGAAAGGCCAGTGCTGTGGCTGGGAAACTTTCAGACACGACAGCCTTTCCCAGGGGAATGACATCAGGAGAGCTGACACACACCATACAACTCCTGCATTTCTCCAGCCCCAGGCTTGGCTTCATAGGAACAGGGTGCAAAGCAGGAGTGCCAAGGCCCATCCCAGCCTCTGGGTAGCCCATTCTGCAGGGTGGTTGGGGCCAGGAGCACCACTGCACCCTGCCAGCGATGGCAGGGCCCCCTGGGAAGTCCAACCAATGGCAGCTGCTAGCATCGAGCTCCAAGCAGCGGAGGGCCTCAGTCCCTGGGGTGACACAGCTGCAGTACGCAGTCTCCCATCAGCCCAT
>NW_009647739.1:1041005-1050879 GCF_000708025.1 Charadrius vociferus
AACGTATTTGACGTTTTCATAAACCCCTCTGTTTCGCAAGACCTGCAAGGAGAGAAAGCAAGAGCCCCATGAGCTCCTGCCCACGGGGTGAGCAGGGAAAGCAGCAGGGGCTGGCAAAAAGAGCACCCAGGATGAACAGAAATCCCCACAGCCAATGACTGGGCACACGGTTCTCTCAAACTGGTCTTTTGCAGGTTCACAGGTAAAACCCCATCAAGGCATGGGCACCTGCATCTTAAGATTTCATTTTAAATGTCTATCTCTGGCTACCTCAACTTTCAAGAAATCCCAGGGCCTGGAGACCTGGGACCGGCTCGAGAGCCTGCAAAAAGCTTCACATAGCTCAGAAGCATAAGCAGCACCCACGGGCAGCAGAGGCTCAGGTGCTGGTGACAGTGCTCTGAAAGCTGTCAGACACATAGATGAGAAGCTCCCCAGGGCATCCCCTGCATGGAGCAAGGATATGGCTGTATACTTATGCACCCCAGAGACCTTTTAACAACACGCGGGAAGGCTACAAACAGCTTTTAAGATCAGCTCTCAAAGTCAGACAGGTCAGTTTTGGTCCTGGCAGAAGGAAAATCTTGCAGCTGTTGTAAAAACTTAACTCAGGTTTGAAGTATTTCACTGCCATGAACAACCTTCTGGTCTCCACCAGGAGGGGAACAAGTTGTTTGCAAGGGCTCCCAGCATAGACGCTAGAGCCTGCAAAGACCCCCGTGTGCTTTGTCCCAGATATAATTTTATGTCAAGAGCAATGTGGCTGCAGGAGGGAGAGCAGGGAGCACAGGGGCTCACGGAGATGCTGCAGGCAGCCCCCCAGGGCTGGAGACCCAGTGGCCAGCCACCAAAGCCCTCAGGCAAGTAGCCAATATGCTGAAAACTATGACACAAGAGCCACCAGCTGAAAGCTGAGACACAGTCACACTCCAGGCAAGTCAGGGGGATTTACTTACCGAATCAACAGTTTCATGTTGTGAGAACCCCACGGGGGCAATGCCATAGATGCACACAGCGAGGATGGTGATGAGTGAATGGACAAAAGTGACCCAGTAAGTGAAGAAAGGCCTGGATGGAGGGAAAGGGAAAAGATCAGAGGCAGAAACCCAGGGATATTACATCTATTCACAGAACACAGGAGAAAAGCTGCTGTTTTTCCCCAGGGACCTTGGCAAAATCTGGGGTACAAGGCCAGGACCACATAGGGATGCACAAGACTGGAGGCAATGACTTAAGGTCTTGCTGGCAGACAGACCCTGTTTTCTCTGACCCCCCATTACACTGGGCAAGACACTAACACGGGGCAAGACCCTCTTTCCCAAGAAAACATCCATGAGAACACATAAGCCTGATGTCAAAGTGTGCTGCATGTCTGAAATAATGACTTTAGGGGAACGACCAGAGGCAGGGATACCTCAGCCATCCTGTTCATCACAGGACATTGGTGGTGGGGCAGCTATCTGCAGTCCCTCCAGGTAGTAGAGATACAGATACCCAAAGCAATGTGATAAGCAGGGTAAGCTCCCAGTGCACAGTGATGCTAACATGATGCTAACACGCAGCTGTCTGCTGCAGTGTGCACTGTACTTCAGGGATACAGACTCAGGGGTCTTAGCAACAGGTTTCACCCAACTACCCCAAGGCAGTGACCTAAGTCACCAAGGGGCAACAGCAATCACTCCCTCGCTAGTTTTGTTGGGACCCCTTCTATGACTGCAGCTCTCACCTGTGGTCATCCATATCCTCAATCTGCCGCTTGACATAGCTGTCGATGCGCTTGCGGTATGTACGGTTTGTCAGCTTCCCCACCATTCCCAGGCCATACGGCCTTTTCTCCTTGGCAAAGAGCTTCCTGACAGGGACAGCGATGCGTTGGCCACGCTTCTGTGGGCTGACACTGACCACCTCCTGCCGCAAGCGGACCTTGGGCTGTGCCAGGGCCCCATCCTTTTGCTTCCTCCAGCCTCGCTCCAGTGGGCTGAAATAAGAAGTGGAACAGCAATGGTTACCTTCTGCATGGCACAGCAATGGGGAACAGCCCTTCCCTGGTCTTTGGTGGCAGCGGACCCTCTGTCTGTAGCACCACACCTGGGCTGAGCTGCAGCTGATGGAAGATACGGTGCCCTGAAGCAGAAACTGTATTTCCAAGTGTTAACGCAGCGCCAGTTGGTGAAAGCGCAGGACTACACGCAGAAGGTGGCACAAGGCATTTGTGCCAAACTAAGCCCCAATGAGGAGGAGTTCTCAAGGCTTTAAAGAAGTGTTTCAGCAACAGGCTAAAATGGGGAGGCTGCAGCCAGGCACATCTGCAGCCTCATGCATGTCTATTTTTTCCTCTACTTCATTCCTCTTACTCTGCTCTCTGCTACGAAATGGAAGTGTAGTTTAGCCCAGCAGTGGAAATCCCCACCCTTAAAGCACTTTACTGTGGTTGGACTGCCAAGTCAAACCCCCATGCCCACCAAATCGGGCAAAGGAGGAGAGCAGGAATCCAAGCAGCTTCCCAGACCAAGCAAGTGACACTGTCACATGCTGTGCCAGTTACCTCTCATGATCTGTCTGCCGTTCCTCCCTTTATTTGCACTGATGCATGCATATTTCAGGAGGAGGACAAAACCAGGCTTCACCAACACAACAAAAATCCCAAGCATCACTGTCTAAAGGAAGGCTTTTTTACCAAAATAGAGTACGCGATGACATTGCACAAGCTACTGGTGAATAGTACCTGCTTTGTAAATCTCCATCATATTCAGATGGTTTTTTATTTCTTTGCTCTTCAGCAGTCTGGAGGGCAGGTCTGCAGCATTCAGACCCTGACAACAAAAAAACTACCTACTGTTTCACCCTTGCTCACTGCCTAGCCCTGTAGTAGGCATGTCCCTGGTGTGCGCTCTAGGCTAGTTTACCTCCTCTGGCTTCCTCAGTGACCCCCTCTGCATAAAGACAACGATGTCAGAAGCGGGCAGAGAAACCAGCTGACAAACTTGTTTCTGAAAGATCACCAGAGCATCTTGGAGATATTACAACAGCTCTGAAGTATGGACAAGCAACAGGATGAGGGAGAATCTAAACCTCTTTAGCCAAAAACATTGCTGCGAAGCTTCAGCTGTTTTCAATATTGCACCTTGCAGAAGATGCATTTTCATACAGCTGAAAGTCCCAACTTCCCCTTGGGAAGTCCTTCTCCAACCGGAAGTGCAGATTCCACTGCAGCCTGCTCTTGCCCCAAGAGTTCAAGTGGTTTCTATGTTACGGACGTGCTGTTTGCCAGTATTTCCGGTGTTGGGCTATCAGCCTATGCCAAAATAAACACCTGGCCACCTAAAAGGACACCGACTATGATTCTGATAACAGTTCTCTGAAGTGTGAAAGAAATGTATTTTCCTCAATAAAGAAAACTATTTAAGCAGACCCAAATGAAGCCAAGAAGACTGAGACCGTCTCAGAGGAATGACAAACTCCCAACGTTTGCTGTTTCCACTTATGTTAAAACCGAGTCAAGTTCTTGGAAACACTTGAAGGGAAAGCGCCGACACAGCAAGATGGGCCGTGAGCAGCAGAACCACAACAAGGACCTCCCTGTCTGCTCTGTGTTCACACCCAGCGGAGCTCTCTGGTGGGGTGAGCTGCCAGCTAATCTAGAACTGACTCGGAAACGACACAGAGCAATTACGCAGTACCAGTTACTCAGGTGGAAAAAATCTAGGCATACAGTACCGTACCACCCACATATTTGTAGGGCTCTCAGCATCAGCGCCACACCTTTCTCTCGTTTCAAGTGAGGAATGTAGCCCAGCTCGACACTCAGCAATGCTTCACACTGCTCCTTGGAGCGGGACAACAGTTCCTGGTGACTGTGGCAATGGCAACAGCCTTCTCGTCTTTGCTACATTCATTCTCCATAGCTGAAGGCTGGGCCTCCAGCATCCTCACAGCTGATTTTGTTTCCTCAAGGCACAGTCTCCGAAACACATCACGTGAGGCTGGATGTTGCTGGAGAGACTGCAGAGGTGGCCTCAGAGTCACCTTTCACGTGCATGGGTAGCTGGGGCAGGAGGTCTTAAGCTACATTTAAAGAAAAACCCATCACTGTGCTGCTCTTTGAGCTCTGCACCAAGCACCCACAGCACTCAGATCCTGGCTTCCTCCGTGCAGGAGGTCCCACTCTGAATGGGTTGGCCACACTTTGGCAGCTTCCAGGAAGATACTCACAGTAGCAAGTGGCTTCTTTCAAGCTCGGTTTTGTCCAAGGCACCTCCTGTGAGATCTGTCTGATCCAGAGGTTTCACCTCAGCATCTTTGATTGCAGCTTCTGATGGTGACTCGAACACTTCGTCTGGATAAGTAGAGAGCTCCTCATGAAGGACTCCTTCCTGGGCAGAGAAACAGAATTCCCATCAGAAGAAGCCAGCATCACATTTGAGACACCAGCCATGGCAGAAAGCAGTGCTGCTCTCTGCAACACACAGTCCTGCCTGACCTAGAGTCTTGCACTGCCTCTGGGGCCGGTACCACGCCAGAGCCCTGCCCCTCACCCGAGCAAAGAAAGAAGTGTCGAGCTCATCTGGAAAATCCACTGTGTCCTCCTCCAGGAAACTCGCTGGGGTGAAGCTGCGCCGCTGAGCTCTCCTCAGGGTGCTGTCCTTCACAGAGCGTCCCTGTAACCAGAGAAAGTGGCATCAAGTCACTGCCAGAAACCTGAACCCTAGGCACATGCAGGGCCGCCCCAGCCAGCGCACAGGCAGCCCAAGTGCTGAGTTGGTTCACACTTGTGTGTGGAGCACAGCAGACCTGCTGATGTGTGACACCCTCCTGGTGAGACCCACAAATGTTACCCCACTTCTTAATCTACAGTGCCCATCTCCCATGCAGGTGAGGCTTGCAACATGCTCCTCTGCCACGTATTGTACAGTGTCTCTGACCAAACCGCAGTGATGGGTGGTATTGGACACAGCAAAAAGGTCACTGCGCCCAGGAAAGCGGACACATGGCAGGATGAAGAGACTTGCATAGTAAAAGCCTCAGGCACTTCTGCTCTTCCATGACTGGTGACCAGGTACAGATGGGCTGCCCAGAGGTCCAGGACCTGCTGGAACTCTCTGAGGCTGCTGGCATCAAAGCTGGCAGGCCAATAAAGGGAAAGCAAGACCTCTACCAAAACCCAGCCATCATCCCTGCTTATTGCAAATCCTGCCTCCTAGACACATGGATGAAATAGAACAGGAGATGGCTTGGCTTCTTGCCCTCCACCACTGCTCTCCCCACCTTCTCTGCTTAGCAGCTCCTTCCTTCTCACAAGGCAGAGCCCCATCCTGCTGCCAGATCGGTCCCTGCCCTCCCACAGACAGTACCTTCACCAAAGCCGCAGCTGCTCGGAAACTCATTTTGGCAACAGATTCCCGTTTCCGCCGTCGTGGGAGGCGATTGAACCCTGAGCGCGAGCTGGTGAAGGAGCAGAGCGATGTGGCGCCTGGCGTGATCGGTGTGTGCGGGATGCTGCAGCCATCATTGTCGTCAGCCATCCGGAAAGCTCGGCCACGGGCCAAGGGGTCTATGATCTATGGAGAGAAGCAGCCCATCAGTCCATTCACTCCCAAACTCTTCCCTACCAAGTTCTCCTCCCTCCAAGCAAACATCTTGAGACCATGACAGTGGCCTTGCTCCTGGGACTGACCAAGAACCAGGCTGGGTGGACCAACAAGCAATTCCTACAATAGGGAGATATGCAATAACATGTTGCAAGCTAAGCCCTAGTTGTAAGCCTCAAACCTAAGTCCTCGAACCTCTCCCCTTGCTTCCCCCCCGTGGTTCTTTCCTTTTTCTTTTGTCGGGATTGACTATTTTCACCCAGAATGTTCCTGATGTTCACAGGAGACTCCAAACCTCCTTCAGCCCTTCCTAAGCTCTTGGTTTCATTCATCTCATGTGCCAGTGAGCTCTGCAGTCAGAGGAATGTGCTGTCTAAACAGGAGTTTGAGAAATCCCTGAAAACAGCCACGCTCTTTCTCTAGCTAGTTTCCTTTCTGATGCTGGACAGCCCATGACTTAAACAGTATCCTGTTGAAGCTTAACTGTATATTTACATCTGCTTCCATTAATTAAGTTATAACAGCTGGAAAAAGCAGGCAAGCTTCCAGGAGCTGCAAGCCCTTCTTTGGGACTCTCCAGGCCAAAGCTCTCGCTTCTTCCAAACACACGAATCAACCTAATGAAAATATTGCCTTCAGCTACAAACCTTGCCTCTGTCCTTACATCATCACAGCTGTGGTTTCCATAAGACTTCTATGCTTTATCCTAATGTTTTACGAGCTTTTTTTAATCCACAGTTGCACACTCAACAGGAAGCTTTACAGGCTTACACCTACTGATACCATGTTCTGATTTAACGTAGCCCACACAGAGCCCAACAATATTTCTGAGTCTCCCATGACCAAAGACTAACTGCAAGACACTATAGCAAGCAAGGAAACAGGCAAGAGCACAACAAGGTGAAACTCGATTGAAAGATGAACAATATTCTTCTCTGCTTCAGCGATGCAGCCAGGCTTCAGGCAGCAGACTAACCTGCTTTGGAAGGAATTTGTTTCCCCACTTGCCCAGGTTGCAGTCGTGCTCACTAATGCACAGCAATCAACCACATCGGTTACTGTCGCTGAATGGGGCAAAGGGAAGAGCTGGGATATTGTGATTAGTTCTGAAGTGCTGGTAACTGGGTGTGCTTGACTGGGTCTTGTCCCCTGGGGTCACACTTGAAGGCAGCGCGTAGGGAGCTACCACACGCCGTCTGCAGGCACTCACAACCATTTCTGAGGACCTGTGAGCAGAGCTGTAGTACTGCTGATGCAAGAGACGCTTTTCAAAGTCCGAAAACATAATCAGGTTTCTATGAGGACAGTAGCTGTGCTACTGCCTGCATTCTGCTTGGGACAAGGATCCACTAGGCAACTGTCCTGAGTGGTACCAGGCCTGTTACTCTGTGTTTGGGTCCAGGATACTGGCCACTCTCTGTACGATAGAATTTTGTCTTTGCAAAATGGCAGAAAAAAAGCCCAAGCTGAGAGCTCTTGGACATGCTGCACACATCTAATCACCACCATAGTCACACCATGACAAACACAGCTCTGAGCCTATCACCGAAACAGCTGAGGGATCTCAGCCAACGGGACCAGAGAGAGGCTGCTGAAGGAGGGAGTCTGCCAAACTGCATCTGAGACTTGAGAAGTGTCTGAGCACGAAGCCCAGACATGTTCAGGCAGAACTAAGCCCACAGATAGGTCACGGCTGCCAAAGTGGTAAAGACACTGTGCAGGAAACTCACACTGGCCTTGACTCTGTCCCAGGTTACTCACCTTCTGCATGCCCAGCTGGCAGGGTCCAACATAGAGCGGAGGAGGAGTCTCTGTGCTTGTTAGAGAAATATTGTCCTGACTGGGCAAGTCCATTTCCCGGATGACCTGAGGTTTCAGCTTCCCATACCGCAGGCTGCAGTGGCGGAGGCTCTTTCTCTGCCATTTCTGAGTAGCGTCGCTGTCTTTGCTCACCCCAAACCAGTCTGCTGTGCCTCTGAAAGATGCCAGCAAAGAAGCATTATCTTTGCTTGGACTATGCACGTGAAAAGGCAAAACCCCTGGCGGTCACTTCCAACCCACCCCAATTCAGAGACAGGCACAACTCTTCCCCATGAGCATCTCGCAGCCTGTCCTCAGCTGGTTTTAGCAACCTGGAAGATGCTGGCCAGAACTGTTCAACTATCAACAGCATTCTGTCTCTTAAGACAGAAGAAAAATGGCAGGAGAGATTCACTATGTGTAAAGGACAGTTTGTTCTGGGTTTTTCTAAAGAGATGGAACAGAAATTCAGAAAAGAACTTGGTGAAAGGTGGTGGGGTTTTTTTCCTTTAAAAAACATCTCTTGAAAACACTTACCGTCTTCAGGCCAGCTCTAGGTCCCCATTATGGGACTGTACTGTTTCACGGCTCTCCCAAGGGCCACCAGAATTCACTGTTCTCTCCCAGCCTCCCCCGACACTCCCAAGATATCCCTAAATTCTCCATCTTGTGCTGCAGATTTCTATCCTCCTCAAAGGTAACATTAATGGCAAAAGTTTGCTGTGGTCCTCTCTCTGCTAAAGCAGGCACAAACAGTCCTAAGCTGCTGGTTGCAGAAGTAGGAGCACAAGGTTGCAACAACGAGGTAGGTTTGCTGCCAAGTGGCTGCTGTCACTGAAGAGCAGTGGATCAGAAGCAAAATCCCAAGAAAGGCAGAGAGGGATCAGGGTAAGTCGGACTAACAACCTACCTCAAATACTGCAGGACAGCTGGTACCCTAAACCTACAAAGACCATCGCAGCCCTGCCAAGCCTTTCCCACTTAGGTTAATCCTTCTTCAGAAGATGACAAGCTGTGTCAGCCTACAGTTGTCCGGCCCAGGTGTCTAAACGGGAAAGTCCTTTTAAGCCAAACCCAAAACCCCGGCCTCAGAGCCCCTGCTCAGGGGCAGGATTTCCAGCTGCTGAGAAGCAAAACCTCACAGATCACAAAGGGAGTATTAAAACATACACTGGAGTAAAGGCTGGGTTAAATCTCGAGTTAGGTCACACAGGGGAACTGAGTAATCACATTGGAGACAGGAAACTAGTCCTGTGTTTTGCACCCTACCGAGCAAAGATACCATCAACCAACAGGTGAAAGTGCCCTGCCACCATGTAAAAACATGCAAATTTGAAAACCACAGCCTTTCCAGCTAAAACCTCCAGATGCAAACCACCATGAACTGCCCTCAGCCTTCCCCATTCTCCCAACGACCCAGAACAGACCCTTCAGCCGATGGGAGGTCACGTGGGCCGTTGCTAGATCTCACTGACCCAAATGCCTCCACAAATGACTCCAGCAAGTCAACAGAGGCCAGACCTCAGAGACAGAGCTACCTGCATGTCTCAGAGCACTGCTCTGCTCCCACAGACCAACAACTCATCAGAGCAATCTTGTCTCTGTTCAGAGGGGACAGACCTTAGGGTCAGCACCTGGCCTGACAGACCCAAACCAAGCCTAAGCGTAGAGGTAACGCTCTGGCTGTGCAGATGCACAGGCACAACACATGCCACAAAACAGTCTTACAACTCAAAAGGCTTCTCATAGACTGCCGTAACCAATATTTCAACACCAAGGTGACCTTGGGTGACAAGCCCATATGCAGAGCCACTCCTCAAAGGGAGAGGACTGAGGGTTGTTTGTGCCCACATGAGGCTGCTGATGAACGGCCCATTGTGCCAACAGCAGCACCTCAGAGCACTCTGAAACTGTGCTCCCGCTAGCCTGGAAGGACAAGCGCCACCACAGCTGTTTTGCACTGTGAGGGCCACTCCTGAACTGCCGGAGACCACTGCTGGGCCAGGGCAAAGAACTGTCCTACTCTCTGATCATAGTCAAGATAGTCCAGGAGAGTTGACTACAGAGTTTAGGGTATCTGGAGCACCCTGGGAAGATGCTGAACGCCTCTGTCCAGCTGAGGAGCCCCTGCAACAAACCAACATCGGAGGTCAGCTCTCGCTCTTCTATCGTGTTGAGCTAAAAGCCCAAGACCAAATGCAAGCAGTCGCCAAAGGTGGACATAGTGCCAGAACAGCATCTGGCCAAGGGTAGCAGTGAGGAAGGTAGGACAGGAATGGACTCCTGGGCCTTAGGTCCCATCCTTGCCACGCATAAAGTCTGCCTGATTTAAAAGTTTACTGAGCTCCAATCTCAGAGTGGTGGTTGATGGGCCGTTGTGCCCTGGACTCCTGGAGTACAGCTCACCTCCTTGGTGCTAAGCAAACGAAGACCTGCACCTCAAAAAGAAGACAGTCACATTTGGATTAGAAAAAAGTAATGATGTG